>NC_081517.1:6029623-6179623 GCF_030273125.1 Centropristis striata | reverse complement strand
GTGTGTGTCTGTGTCTGTGTCTGTGACTGTGTGTGTGTCTCTGTGTGTCTCTCTGTGTGTGTCTGTGTGTCTCTCTGTTTGTCTCTCTGTTTGTTTGTGTGTGTTTGTCTCTGTGTTTCTGTGTGTGTGTGTGTGTGTCTGTGTGTGTGTGTGTGTGTGTGTGTCTGTGTCTGTGTCTGTATCTGTGTGTGTGTCTCTGTATGTGTGTGTGTGTCTGTGTGTGCGTGTGCGTGTGCGTGTGCGTGTGTGTCTGTCTGTGTAACACGCCGATATCCACCGATATAATGAAGTGATTAAATAATGGGCTGCACATCACCTCTCTGTTGCACCTTGTTTGTAGCTCATAGAATTGTGCAGTGTATTTGTTTGTTTTTATTTAGATCCCCATTAGCTTTTACAGCTATTCTTCCTGGGGTCTATCATCATATTTCAGTGTGACAAATACAACGTAGGAATACACAGAATGATAACGGACATGACATACATTATATGAATACATAACATGAAACAAAAAGAACACACACAAAACTTAATTACATTTCACATGAAACATGGTTGACATCACAAAACAAAATTAAAAAAAACAACAACACAAAAAGTGTAGTCTGAGCCCACCTATTTATTTATTTATGTTCTGATTAGGGACTGAAGCTGCTTATATTTTTTGTACTTTTTGTAATTTTGATTTGTTAAATTTGAATTTAAGCAGCAGTCTGTAAGGTACATGTCGTTTTATTCAATTTGGGTTTATTTGCTGTACTGTTCCCAGTGAACACAGGTTATGTTTACTTATTATGTCAATTGGGAAATTGGCCAAATTTGCCCTGATTGTGGGTATTAGTTGTGCGGGAAAAAAATATCGGTATCAGTAATCGGCTAAATGAGTTGTAAAGAATCGGCATATCGGCAAAAAATCTAATATCGTGCATCCCTAGCTTTAACCCTTTGATGCACAACATGGGTCTAAAGTGACCCGACTTAGTTTTTGTATTCTATATCTATGCAATAAATTATCATTCAGTATTGCAGGTTTCCCTCAAATTACTTGTTTTTGATCATCATACATCCTAATTTTTTGTTTTCATTTCTTGCTTTTTGAAAAAAAAAAACTTTTTTTTATCACTACGCTTCTAATGCACAAGGTCATTTTTCACCCATGTGAGTAAACTTGATGTAATAATACAAAAACAATTTTTCTTCATAAAGTATGAAAGGAAAAATGAATATAATGATCTGTTGTAATAAAAAAAAAAAAAAAAGATAGTCAAACACACAGCCAGCATGAAATAACATGGGAAATGAATGCGGGTCATTTTTGACCCTTGTTGTGCATCAAAGGGTTTATATCTAAAAATAACAATTCCTACAAGAATCATAGTTTATTCTGCTAATTGCCCTCAGTGAAATTTGTTGGTGTGTGACTGCTTTTAAGCCACCAGATGTATTGCATCATTACTTAAAAGCACGGCATGATGTCAAATTTGGTGCCAACTCTGTACTTAAATTCTCAAAGAAATGAATATCTGTAAAAACTACAAACACCAGAGGATTTTTGATTTATAATTAGGCATACACGGAGGCACAACTTTTATCTGTACTGATGTACAAAGCCAAAAGCAAAGCGCTGCTCTTTCCCCCTGCCTGACCTCAGCCAGGGACACGATGATTAATGCGCAATTAATGGCTATTCTTCATCAAGCACTCCAACGCTTTAATCCTGTTAATGAAGCCAAGTATGACTGCAGCTCTGGCTGTCATCTTAGTCTCTCGCCGGCCTTCAACAACTGATGCTATTTAAGAGAGTAACTGTTGATGTGATTGACTTTCTGTAAATTAGAGACCTTCTCTTGTTGCCTTTTTACCTTTCGGGACATTTTGTCATGAAGTTGGTGGTTGAGATGAAACTTTGCAGCTAAAATTAGATGATTTTTTTTCTCCGTAATCGTCCCTTCTCCTCATCTAATCTTCCAGTGTGAGATGTGGAATGAAGAATTAATCCCAAAACTGCTAACATCGCTAGTCAGACCTCAGACTCACCTAAAGATTTGAGCACCGCTCAGACACTTATTCATGGAGTTTTTCAGAATAAAAGTGTGTCCAGTGTTATGCACTTTTAGACTTAGAGTTTAAAAGCAGCTTATGGGGTGATTCTCATGAACATGGTGCAGCTCATAGCAAAAATCCAAGAGCAATGAATACATATTTTCTTTGACCCTTTATCACATATACAATCTAAAGTCACTGTTTAATATGAATTTATAATCTATTTTAAAAATGTTAAGGTATTTTCTGACATTTTTAGAGACACTGTCAGCAAAATGCATTACCGTAAAAACATTTTTAAATTAAAAAAACAACGAAAGTTTAGTTTTTTATTCTTTGGCAAGCACTTAAATATGCTCAACGGTAGCGAGTATCACCAACATGTATTTTTTAAAAATATATACATACTTTAATGCAAACAATTCTATCATTACTGTAACATTTAACCATTTTTTCACATCAATTTTCATTCAGATTTTGTTCTTTATACATTGTTAAAAACCATTATGTTTGATTGTATTCTGTTAAATTATACATTTTTATACAAATATATATATCTTTTTTATAAATTTTATTAAATATTTATTGTATATAAGTGTGGGGAAACCATGACATTTTTATCTGGATGCATTACGGTAATGGATTTGTATAAATTTGTATTTGAAAATATTATCTTAACACAAAACAATGAATTGTGCCCCATTATGGCTATATTGTTCATTCATATAAAAGTGAAATATATTTAGTTTTAGTTTATTTTAGTGCTATGAGCAGTGTTTTAGGTCACCCCTCTTCTGCCACATTTCTACTGGCTCTGCTCAACCTCTTTTTTTGGTTTTGATTAGTAAAAGTTGTGGATAATAACTGGTACTTCTTTTGATGTTGAGGTTTCAACAAGCTGAGCTGACTCTGAAAAGGTTTCTTGAGGAAATGCATTCAAGATTATTTAGGTGTCAAGGATACACACAAAGAGTTTTGGTGAAGTTTGAACTTGTTTATGAAAAGGTAAAGATGAAAGATGCCCTGTTGAGTTTTCTTGTAAAGAAAAATGCATTCAAAGAAACAACAAGGCCCACTTTAAAAGCAGTGCAGCAGTTCTTTTTAAGTACATTGACCTAAAGAGAGAGTTTGGATTAAGTGGAGTTTTACAATTTACTTGATCTGTCCATGTACCAGGGCCCTCTACTGTGAAGCAAGTTCAACACACCCAGGGTACCTTTTCGTTATCTGGCTTCACTCTATCTAACGCAAGGGTCTCAAACTCAAATTATCTGGGGGCCGCTGGAGGCAGTATCAAAATGACCAAAAAAAGACACAAAATGACTAAAAAAGACACAAAATGACAGAAAAAAACTAAATTAATTAAAATAGACACGTAATGACCAAAAAAAGACACAAAATTACTAAAAAAAGACACAAAATGACCAAAAAAAGACACAAAATGACAAAAAAAAAAAAAAAATTACTTAAAGAAACAAAATTATTAAAAAAGACACAAAGTTACAGAAAAAATACACAAAATGACCAAAAAAACCCAAACAAAATTACTTAAAGAAGAAACAAAATTATTAAAAAAGACACATAATTACCAAAAAATACACAATTATTAAAAAAGACATAAAAAATTACTAAAAACAGACAGAAAATTACCAAAAAAAGACACAAAATTATCAAAAAAGACACACAATTATTGAAAAAACACACAAAATGATTAAAAAACGACACAAAATTAGCAAAAAAAAGTACAAACTCACAAGTTCAAGTCACAATTTTGATGTATGTTATGGAGATGCAAACAAAAAGGCACATGGTTATTTGTTTTTATTCATTATTGATTTATTATTACTTTGTTACCTAAAAATAAATCTATTAACAGCACTATTAATGTCACAATTTTGATAAATATTGTGCAGATGCAAAGAAAAAGGCAAATGTGTGTTTCTGCAAGCAGAAAATGTGTCTAGTTTTTTTATTTCAAAATAAAACATAAATACCATAAACGCCCATTGTATCGTGGATGTCACATCTCAGATCTTTGACATTTAGGGGTAGTATTTTTTCTTTTAAAAACCATCATAAATATGTTCTATGTGGTCCACTTGGTCTGTGGTATATCCCCCATAATGTTCCTTTAAGGTTAACTTGGTCTGGGTTCATATGGGTTAAAATACACATGCATCCAGAACATGAAAAAGATGCCTGACAAAAAGGCGGCAAAATAGCTTGTTGCTCAAAACGTCATTGTGTGGTAATTAAGTGAAATGTGTGGTAGCATTATCTATTGTGCAGACTCCCACCTTATAATTTCACTGTCCCTTAGGGCAGATTGGACTATAATTACATTTATTTACTCCATTAAATTACAAGTGCTGCTCCCATGTTTTGTTATGGCGTGTACATGTATGGCATGTATTTTAGCATTAGTCTTTCAGCTGCAGTCCCAGCAGACTTAGGACCAATTAAAAAATAAATTTAAAAACATAATCCAAAGTGGTAATGAGGCTTACTTTCATATCTTTGAAATGGCTCATAGCAAAAATCAAGAGCATTGAATACATATTTTCTTTGACCCTTTATAACATATACAATCTAAAGTTACTGTTTAATATGAATTTATAATCTATTTAAAAAATGTTAAGGTATTTTCAGACATTTTAGAGACACTGTGAGCAACAAAATGCATTACCGTAACACATTTTTAAATAGAAATAAAAAAAACAACGAAAGGTTTTTGGGTTGTTTTTTTCTTTGGCAAGCACTTAAATATGCTCAAATTACCTGAGGGCCGCTGGAGGCAGTATCAAAATAACCAAAAAACTGAAAATTACTAAAAAAAAGACACAAAATGACAAAAAAACAAAACTAAATTAATTTAAAAAGACACAAAATGACCAAAAAAAGACACAAAATTACAAAAAAAAAAGACACAAAATGACCAAATAAACCCAAACAAAATGACTTAAAGTAGAAACAAAATTATTAAAAAAGACACAAAATTATTAAAAAAGACACAAAATGACCAAATAAACCCAAACAAAATGACTTAAAGTAGAAACAAAATTATTAAAAAAGACACAAAATTATTAAAAAAGACACAGAATTATTAAAAAAGACACAAAATTACTAGCTGACTTACAAAGACTTGAAAAGGTTTCAAAAATGGACAAAATAGCCCAAGACCCCATAGAGTTAATCATTTAAACGTGCTGTAAAAAAGTAAAGATCTGCACAGTCAAAGCAAAAGTCAACTAACTCTTCTGTTTCATGAGCTGCTGAGTCAACTCCACACTAACTCAGGTATCTTCTGTTGCCTTTAATAATAGTTACTGTCTATCTAAAGTGACTGCACTGCCCAGGTCCCAGTAGTAATTGCCCATTTTGGAACTGTGTGACTTTATCTCTAACAGGTGGATAACGTGCGCAAGCAGTGCAACGTTCAAATCCACCGTATGGCCGAGGAGCTGTCTGCACTGCAGCTGGTAAGAAGCTGGCCCGTTAAGGACAAATCCCTTTCAACATTACACCAAATCCTTATTCAGTCTCCACCTGTCTGCCTTTTCATTCTGGCTCTCCTTGTTCTCTCTTTCCATCTCTCTCTAGGAGTGTGCAGATAAAGAGTCTCAGATTGAAAGGTCCCTGCGAGAGAGGAAAGCTGTAGAGGAGGAGCTGGAGAAGGTATCCATGAAAGTATCAGTGAGGCTGTTAGCTGAGAGTTGTGTTAGTGTTTGATTGCATGGCTGTATAATTGTTTTTGCTTTAGGTGTATAAGGAGGGCAGGGCAGAGCCAGAGTTCAGAAAGATTGATGCCCTTCACCAGAGGTGTCTCGATGCAGAGAGGATGAAGGAAGACATGAGCCTCACTCTGCACAGCACACAGAACAAACTGAAAAAGATGGAGATGGAGTAAGTGTGATGCAGAATTGTGTGTTTACTCTTCACAAGTTTAAAGCCAATACATTCTTGGCAAGAAGTTACACTCCCCACCTTTACTCAAATCTTTCTTACAACAGCAGCAGGAGGTGCCCATGTGGCTCAATCTGCTGCCAATAATGATGGTGGTATAAAAATACATTTCTATATATTTCTATTTATTTTTTGTTCCTCTAACCCAGGGGTCTCAAACTCAAATTACATAGGGGGCCGCTGGAGGGAGTATCAAAATGGCCAAAAAGAGACAAAATTACTAAAAAAAAGACAGAGAATGACCAAAAAATACACAAAATGACTGAAAAATATGCAGCGCTACCAAAAAAGACACAAAATTATTTAAAAAAGACACAAAATGACCCAAAAAAGGATACAAAATGACCAAAAAAATACACAAAATTACTTAAAAAAAAAGATGCAAATTATTTTAAAAAGACACAAAATTACCAAAAAAAGACACAAAATTGCAAAAAAATACACAAAAATACTAAAAAAAGACACAAATTATTGCTTTATAAAGACACAAAATTACCAAAAAAAGACACAAAATTATTTTTAAAAAGACACAAAATTATTATTTTTAAAAAGACACAAAATTACCAAAAAAAGACACAAAATTACAAAAAAATACACAAAAATACTAAAAAAAGACACAAACTATTACTTTATAAAGACACAAAATTACCAAAAAAAGACACAAAATTATTATTTTTAAAAAGACACAACATTACCAAAAAAAGTAATTAAAGGGACCTTCCACATATAACAAGGTAAAGTGCCATTCATATAAAACTCATATTAAACTTTCATATCAAGGTGGGGGCCACAAAATATCGTCACAAGGGCCGCAATTGGCCCGCGGACCGCGAGTTTGAGACCCATGCTCTAACCCTTTACTTTTTTTTTTAATCTATCTGTGTGCAGCTACAGTGAGGAGCTGTCTCGGTGCCAGGAGGAGGTGCGGCGGCTGCAGGGCTCTCTGGCTGCGGCCCGGGACGACTGTGTCGGCGTCAGCGAGGAGCGACTCCAGCTGCAGCAGGAGAACTTGCAGCTCCGCAGGGAGATGGATGAGCTGCGCAAGGCCTCCCTGTTGGTCCAGAAGAAGGCCAAACAACAGGTAACCTAATGATGGATAGAGAAGGAGAAACAAGTGTCAACCTCCATGTCTAAAAAAAAACAGTAGAGCCACATGCAAAAGTCCCTTAACCCTCTGGAGTCTCCAAAAGCTCCAAATCCAGACTTGTTGACTCCATCCAGACTAGAAAACAAAGCAGCGTGGAGCCCTACTGTAAATTTACCTCTAAAGTTCTGGCTGTAAACTCCATGAGGCCAGTTTCAGTTTGATGGTGATATACCAAGTAAAACTGGAGACAAGCTCAAATATATTTAGTATAAAATGATAGAACTGGATGGAACCCTCTTATATGTTAGATTTGCAACCTTTGTTCACATTTGCAACATTTCAAATTCTTTATTGAGCATGATAGTGTTTTGAAAGTAAAAAATATATGCAGAATCACATTTTATGTTGGACTAAAGGACTAAAAAATGACCAAAAAAAGACACAAAATGACTAAAAAAAGACACAAAATGAACAAAAAAGACTCAAAATGAGAAGACAAAATGACCAATAAAAACACAGAAGACACAAAATGACTAAAAATGACCAAAAAAAGACACAAAATAACTAAAAAAGACACAACAAAAGACACAAAATCACTTACAAAGACATGAAAAGGATTAAAAAAATAGTAATAATTAAAAAAAAGGACAAAATAGCCCAAGACTCCATAGAGTTCACCTGCATTATTTCTAATGGCCAGCAGGGGGCGTGTAGCACTCTATAATGTAATAATTTCCTAATAATGTAATAATGCCTGAAAATGTAATAAGATTTGCACTTAACTCGATGTAAATTGTAATAAAACCCAGTAATGTAATTACTTCACCAATAATGTCATGTATTCTACTCTTCTTAGAATAACTTGTAAGAAGAATGGAGACAGTGGGAGGGACATAAGGACATCTGGGGACAGACAGTCTGCTTTTAAAAATTAGTATTGCTGTTGTGTAATAGTTGGGGGACTTGTCTGGAACAGATAAAAAAAAGAACTATTCCGACAAAAATGCAATATTGTGAACTTCAGGCTCTTACATGTAGTGGAGCAGGAGGACTGCAAAACAGCCACTTAAGCCAGGCACTCTGCACTGTAATCAGCCAGTTCAATAAGGTGGTGGAGTCAAGGATTTGTTCTTTTTCCTCCTCCAAACAAACCTGATCCTTTGTAAAAAGAGAATTTGATCTTTCTTACTTCTACAGAAGTCTGCATTCAAAAGGACAAAACAATTTGGCCCCCCCGTCTGTGAGTACGACACATGGTTTCACTAATAAATCCAATTTTACACCAATAAATACCATTGTTAGACTTTAAGCATGCAGTTTTACTGATATTCTGCCGTAAATAGTAAAAACAAGAATTGAACAAATGAAAATTTGGCAACACTTTAGATAAGGGAACACATATTCAACATTAATTTGTTGCTTATTAGCATGCAAATGCAAAAATGCAAACATATTGGCTCTTAATTAGTAATTATTAAGTAGTTATTAATGCCTTATTCTGCATGGCCTTATTATACAACCAGTAAGCTATTAACTAAGAGTTTTCCCTCAATAACCTCAGAATTATTGCTTATAAGTAGTAAGGAAGGAAGTTGTTGTGTATGAGTTACGATCTTAATATGCTTTAATATGCATAATATGCAAAGTGACCCACTTTGTGCCACCAGTCACGTCAAAGGTCGGGAGAAGGTGGCTATTTGCCGTTTCAAAGCATATTAAGATCGTATCTCATATACAACAACAAAATTACTAAAAAAATACAGAAAATTACAAAAGAAGACACAAAATGACCAAAAAATACACAGCGTTACCAAAAAAAGACACAAAATTATTTTAAAAAGGCACAAAATTACATAAAACAACTAAATTACTTAAAGAATAAACAAAATGCAATTTGCAAAAAATTACATAAAATTAAGCAAAGAAGGACTCAAATTGACCACAAAATGACAAAAAGACACAAATTGACCAAAAAAGACACAAAATGACAAAAAAGACACAAAAGGACAAAAAAGGACACAAAATGACCAAAAAAAAGACACTTTTTTGTTTTACAAGTTTTAACAATCATTTACTGTCATTCTCCAGGACAGGGAGGCAAATTGAAATGCAAGTTGTCCCTTTTATGCTACGCAAGAAAAACAAAAACCAGCTCTATGTTGGAGTACGGAGGATGAGTTAAGGATAGTTAGAGCCTGAGGAAAGAAGGCGCTCTCTAGTCTGCTGCTACCACAGCGAGGCTTCTGTATCTGTTGCCAGGCGGCAGCAAGGTGAACAGGCTGCTGCTGGGCTGGTTCTGTCTGTTAGGATCCTTTGGGCTCCGCACAGGAACCTCGTCTCACTGATGCTCAGTGGAGGGGACCAATAATATTCTGGGTAGGGTCAACTTTAAAAAAACACAATTTGATTTTACACAGATTACATATTTCCACCTCACCTCTGTGTCTCAAGTGTAAAACTAAAGTGGGAACTTTAACTCATTGTTTACATTACATTACATTACATTACATTACATGTCATTTAGGAGACGCTTTTGTCCAAATCGACTTACAATAAGTGCATTCAACCTGATGTACATAGACCATAGGAATCAAGTAAGTACATAACTTTAAGAGCTAACTGTCATCGCTAAAGGAGTGCTATATGTTAAAGAAGAAAAGAAGAGAAAAGAATAAGAGCTTTTTTTTTTTTTTTTTTTTTAATATATATGTTAGGTGACCATGACTTAACCGAGGTATTGTTGGAAGAGATAGGTCTTGGCATAAACTTCAAAGATATTGGGCTGAAATTATCAGTGAAATGGAGAGAATTTTTCATATTAACCCATAAGAACCCAGACCCAGTTATCCTTTAAGGAAAGTTATGGGGGATATACCACATAGAACACATTTATGATGTTTTTTTTTTCAAAAATACTACCGCTAAATGTCAAAGATCTGTGATGTGACATAAACGTTACATTGGCCATTTATGGTATTTATGTTTATGATATTTCTTATTTTAAAATAAAAAAAGTACTAACCTTTTCATGGCATCTCCACAACATTTATAAAAAAAAATTTTCAGATTTGTCTTTAAGTAACAAAATAACAATAAATCAATAATACATAAATACAAATAACCATTTGCTTTTTTGTTTGCATCTCAATAACATACATCAAAATTGTGACTTTAATTTGTTCAGTTCCCTATTAACGGATCAGAATTGTTAATTGGGTTTCAACTTAGCCTCGTAACAAAAAATAAGCTTTTTGAAAAAAGAAATACAGACGTTTCTTTGCTTCCTTTTTTCTAAAATCAACAATCTGCTCCTTTGCGGACGTTGAGCAACAGGTTGTTCTCTGCACAAAACTCTGCATGATTGTTGATTTGCATTGATGTGTTGTTATCATTATGTAACTGGTGTGTGAAGCATGTGTTGTATTAACCGTCTATTTTTGAATAATCCTATCACCTTTTATCCAAGTATCTAAATATTTCTTGCAGTAATTGCTCTCCAACTGTTAATCCAAATGGTTGTTTGGCAAACAATTCAGACCAGCGAGCTGAACAAATACAGCTTTTCTCCCACTCATTTTAAAGGGGCACTCCACTCGTTTTAAATTCAATTCAATTCAGTTCAACTTTATTTATAGAGCGCATTTCATGCACAAGGCAGACTCAATGTGCTTCACAATGTATATACATAATTACAGTTAAAAAAAAAATAAAAAAAAAAAAATTACAAAACAAAACAAAACAAAAAAAACAAACTAATTAATTGAAGAGTGCAGGTAGACAAGCTATGCCATATTCACCACATATACACTTACTTACACATGTGCACCCACTCCCACAACCACACATGCACACACACACACAGTTCAACCTAATGCTGTAGAGAAAAGATAGGTTTTTAATCTGTTTTTAAAAATGGCTACTGATGTGGCATGTTTGACTGTGTCAGGCAGGGCGTTCCACTTTCGCGGGGCATAAACACTAAAAGCTGCTTCTCCTTCTTTGGATCTGGTGTGAGGGATGAGTAAGTTGCCACTGCCTGTTGACCGAAGTGTTCTTGCTGGGGTGTAGGTGATGAGCATATCTGTGATGTACTGAGGTGCAAGGCCGTGTAGTGCTTTATAAACCAGGAGCAGTATTTTGAAATCTATTCTTGTTCTGACAGGTAACCAGTGCAAAGATTTAAGAAAGGGTGTGATGTGTTGATATTTTTTGGTGCCAGTGAGAGTACGCGCAGCTGCATTTTTAATTAGTTGTAACCTTTGAATGCTTGAGATGGAGATTCCAGTGAATAAACCATTACAGTAATCTAGTTTACTCGTTATAAATGTGTGGGGAAAAAAGGGGAACTCCACTCGTTTTACTAGGGATGTCACGATTCTCCAAATCGAAGTTATGGACAGACATTCATGTTCCCCGGTGGATGAACCATCCTGCCTTTGGTGACCCTCTGAATTGTCCTTTGGCACTGCCAGCAGCTCAAACTTTTCACTTATTTAACTGGACTTATCCTATGAAATCTCTCAGAGTGATTGGCGATTGATCCCCTTACTTTTTATCTAGTGCCATCATCAGGTCAAAATTTTCGGTAACACGTTAGATTAGGGAACACATATTCAACATTAATTAGTTGCTTGTTAGCATGCAAATAAGTAACATATTGGCTCTTAATCATTCATTCACATTACATTCAGTCATTTAGCAGATGCTTTTATCCAAAGCGACTTACAGGAAGAATAAAAACAAACAATCAAAGTATAGTGCAATAAGAGCTATTAGTGCATCAATAAGTGCTAGTGACAATTCTTTAAGGAGTAGAATTATGGTGTGGTGCTAGGAGAGAAGAAGCTCTCTGAAGGTCTTCAGGAGGTTTTTAAAGGTAGAGAGGGACGCCCTGCTCTGGTTGGAACTGGTAGTGGTTCCACCAGCGGGGACAAGAAATGTAAAGAGTCTGGATTGTCTTGGACCAACGGGGGGCAGAGCCAGGCGCCGTTCATTGGAAGAGCGCAACGGTCGTGAAGTAGCATATGTCTGAATCAGGGCGTTCAGGTTAAGATTATTATAGTTAACGAAAACTAACGAAATAACGAAAACTAGAATTGAAAAAACATTTTTGTTAACTGAAATAAAAATAAAAACGAGAGTTTTTAAAAAAACGATAACTAACTGAAACTGTATTGTGTGGTTACAAAACTAACTAAAATTATGGTGAAAATGTCCTTAGTTTTCGTTTCTGTCAACTTTTTTCATTCATAAATCAGTGTTTCTATTTGAACATGCAACACATGGTAAATATGTTTACTGAGACTTGGATGTCGAGACTCGAACCAAAATTCAAAACACCCTGAACTGTAAGAGTTAATAAACTTATTGGGGCTGAGATGGATAAACCAAAGTAAATAAAGGCAATATTTATTATGACCTCTTTGAATCTGGCACCCAACACATAGCCCATTACAAAAAAACTCAAACTAACACTAAAACTAATAAAAACTAATTTAAAACCAAGCATTTTTAAAAAAATAAAAAATAAACTAAAACTAGCAAACTCACTCTAAAAACTAACTAAAACTAACTGAATTTGAAAACAAAAATTCACAACGAAATTAAAACTAAAACTAATGAAAAATCCAAAACTGTTATAACCTTGATTCAGGTAGGTAGGAGCAGTACCGGAGACAACTTTGTAGGCCAGCATTAGAGATTTGAATTTGTGTTCAAAAGGAGTGGGAAGAAGCCAAAGCTTATTAAATCCTGTCCCTTCTCCCTATGTTAATTTACTATATTCAGTTATATGACAACAATAATATTTATATATATGTAACAAAATGACCAAAAAAAGACACAAAATGACTAAAAAAAGACACATAATTACCAAAAAAAGACACACAATTACCAAAAAAGACACAAAATTACCAAAAAAAGACACAAAATTACCAAAAAAGACACAAAATTACTAAAAAAAGACATAAAATGACCGAAAAAGGAAACAAAATGACCAAAAAAAGACACAAAATGACCACAAAATGATCAAAAAAAGACACAAAATTACCAGAAGAGACACAAAATTACCAAAAAAAGACACAAAATTACGAAAAAAAGACACAACATTACCAAAAAAGTCCATGGCAACAGCTTGTGTCAAGAGTTGCAATTTCGTCCAAGTGATTTTTGTATTTGTCTGTCTTGTCTGTTTTTTATTATATTTTATTGTCTGTATTGTATTGTTTCCTTTCATTGTATTGTGCTGAGCTGTGTTATGTCTTGATGTTTTGTGTGTGGGACCTCCTCGTAAACGAGTCCTGACAACTCAAGGGGCTTATCCTACGAAAATAAACTTCAATAATAAAAAGGTGACATGAACTCACCCCAGCACTCTCTGCTCTCCTCCCCCCAGCTGTCACAGATGGAGCAGGAGTTCAGCCTGAAGGAGCAGGGGCTGGACGCACGTGTGCAGGAGCTGGAAGAAAGCAGCCGCAGCTCCAGCGCTGACCTGACGCGCCTCCTTACAGCACAGCAGAAAAGCACCCAGCGCTGGAAAGAAGAGGCCAAGAACCTCGTTCAAGCTTTCGAGACTAAAATCACAAGCCTCAAGTAAGGAAGTTGTGAAGGATTTTACATTACTGCAGGAGAAAGACGGATACCAAACATGCCCTGAGAAATGTGCTACGGGTCTAAAAGGTTGCCAGATTGCATCCTGAAAATAGAAAGCAAACATAGATGAAAAACTCTAAGAACATCTGTGAGTGCGACTTTGCGTGGGGTATTTTCTCCGTGTAGATAAATAACAGACGGAGCAACACTGTTGTGGTCAAATGAAATATACAACGATTACTGCTCGAAAGGAAGCTTTGTGCAGGAACAACACTGTTATATATGTCTGTGAAGATTATAAGGACATACTTTATTAATCCTTAGAAGTCTAAGCATTCACATTACTTAACCCTTTGGAGTTTGGGGCTATTTTAACGGTTTTGGACTCCTTTTCATTCTGCCCGTAATAAGCACTTAAAAATCTTTACCATGCCATGTTGGTATCATTGTTTTCAAGACAACCTCAACTATATGACCTGATTATTTTTTTCATTTGGACTTACTGGATCAACATTTTGAACACAAAAAAACACAAAAAAACACACAAAAACACGAAAGAATTACAAAAAACACACATAAAACATGAAAAACAAACCAAAAACACACAAAATTACAAAAAAAAACATACAAACACACTGAAAAAACACACCAAAAACATAATAAAAATACAAAAAACACACTGAAAAAAGACAAAAAAACACAAATAAATTACAAAAAACAGATAAAAACACAAATAAATTATCTTTAAAAAAACAGTAAACACAAAAGATTGCATTACAAATGAAAAATGCACAAAGTTAAATTAGAAAAATCTCTGCAAAAAAAGTAAAATCATGTTAATACACTTCAAGGTGTTTTTTTTTTTTTTTACTTTTGCTAAAAAAGGGTTGATGCATTAAATTGGACATGGAACCTTGTGTAAAAGCCACAGTGCTGAGTTCAGCTGCCAGCAGGGCTCCATGCTGCTGAAGTTTTTACGTTGTGACGCAAGTCGTGCTCCGCCACTTTCATGGACTCCAGAGGGTTAAACTAAATATATTTCACTTTTATATGAACAAACAAATAGCCATAATGAGGCACAATTCATTGTTTTGTGCTAAAATAATATTTTTGAACATATTTTTGATTCACAAATTCATTACCATAATGTGTCCAGATAAAATTTCCTGGTTTCCCCCACACTTATACACAATAAATATTTAATAAACTTTATAAAAATAAATATATTTTTTGTTTAAAAATGTATAATTTAACAGAATATAATCAAACATAATGGTTTTTAACAATGTATAAAGAACAAAATCTGAATTAAAATTGATGAGAAAAAATGGTTAAATGTTACGGTAATGATAGAATCGTTTGCATTAAAATGTGCATATTTTAATAAAATACATTTTGGTGATACCGGCTACCCTTGAGCATATTTAAGTGCTTGCCAAAGGCAAAAAAAACTTTCTTAGTTTTTTTATTTCTATTTAAAAATGTATTGCGGTAATGAATTTTGCTCACGGTGTATCTAAGAATGTCAGAAAATACATTTAAATTTTTCAAATAGATTATAAACTCATATTAAACATTGACTTTAGATTGTATATGTCATAAAGGATCAAAGAAAATATGTATTCAATGCTCTTGGATTTTTGCTATGAGCTGTACCATGTTGATGAGAATCACCCATATGATGCTGTTTATAACAATGTGAATATTTAATACAGTACTCTTTTAATTCCAATACAATGCTGTCTTCTGATACCGCCTGCGGACTGTTTTTCTATTGAATTAGTTTTTATCACAAACACTGGTTCAAAGACTAAAGTGGAGCATCAAAGATTTCAATCACAGCTCAAACAAAAATTGGCTTACTACTTGAAGTTGTTTCGCCTTCAGCGACAGCTGTGCTGTACTTAGATGTACTGGAAATATTGAGCATGTTGAAAGCTTTATAAATGATTTGTCTCTCTGAGAAGTGGCTTATCTCTTTTTTTTCCTATTTCAGGGCAGAGCTGAATCGGCAGAAGCAGCGTTCACACGAGCTGGAGATGCAGCTTGAAACTGACCATAATACTGTCGCTGAGGTTTGATTGATTGAGAATTTATTTGAACACAAAATAAAAGATGAACAATTAAAAGCAAACGAACAACAATAAATACAAGACAACAACACAAAATGAAACAACAAAAAGACAACACTTATTTGTGTTCAAAAGGAGTGGGATGAAGCCAAAGCTTATTAAATCCTGTCCCTTCTCCCTATGTTAATTTACTATATTCAGTTATATAACAACAATAATATTTATATATATGTAACAAAATGACTAAAAAAAGACACAAAATGACTAAAAAAAGACACAAAATGACCAAAAAAAGTAATCAAAATGACAAATAAAGACACAAATTGACCACAAAATAATCAAAAAAAGACACAAAGTTACAAAAAAAAAGACACAAAATTACCAAAAACGACACAAAATTACCAAAAAAAGACACAAAATTACCAAAAAAAGACACAAAATTACTTAAACACAAAATGACAGAAAAAGGAAACAAAATGACCAAAAAAGACACAAATTGACCAAAAAAGACACAAAATGACCAAAAAAAGACACAAAATGACCAAAAAAGACACAAAATGACCAAAAAAGACACAAAATGACAAAGAAGACAGGAAATGACCAAAAAAAGACATTAAATGACAGAAAGACTAAAACACATTAACACATGAACACTTTAACACAGTGGAGACAGAGCTGACTTCCAAAATGATTTGGCGACCCCCAGAAATGAGACAACAATGAACAAACAAACAAAACAACAACACACAAAAAAAGAAAAATAGTAATAAAACATTTAAAAAAATAAAACGTCAACAATAACCACCTACTGTCATTTCACACACCTGTTTTCATCCCTATATATATATATATATATATATATATATATGTATAGGGATGAAATATATATTTGTGTGAAACACACACACAAGTGCACACACTTAAAGGACAAAATAGAATATGTTTGTCCCGCACTGTTGGACACATTCTTCTACCTGACGGGTGGAGCTGCCCTTTGCTTCTCAGGCCTGTTCAGCTGCTGTTAGCCTCTGCAAATGTCAGGCCACCTTTGTAATACTGTGTGTCAGAAAAGCAGATACAGAAAGCAGGACGAGAAGCAGGAGGCATTTTATTTGAAACCTCTAAAATTAGCATAAAAAGTGCCAAGCAGCATCAAGCAGCGTTACAGAGACAGTTGGGGGTTGTTTTATATTTCTGCAGTCCATCCTGTGGACATCTTCATCAAAATATTCAAGTGAGATTGAGTTTTGAGAAAAATGGGAGATGCCATGGACAGATTTTGGTTCTCGGCTCGGTTCACACGCACAGTTCAGATCATACAAACTCAGTTGATACGATGAATTTTGGACAAATAATGAAGCAGACAACAGCTAAAACATCTCTCTGTCTGTGCATTTATATATATTTTTATATTTTATTGTTACTTTTAATCTAAGTCCTTTGCTATAAGTTTAAAGGTCCATTCTGACCTCCTGAGTGTGTAACAGTCAGCTTCAAGAGACTCCTTGGAAAGTAAGAACTTGATACTTTGGGAAAAGACACAAAATTACCCAAAAAGACACAAAATTACTAGCCTGGGTATACCCATACTGCCTTGCGCGCTCAAATTTAATTTCGAACCTCCATCCAGTCTGGCAACCAGAGCCGTTTCTTAGCCCTGTTTTAGGGATCCAATCACAGAACGGGGAGGGACAGCAAGACGATGACGCGTACTACTCGGCACTTGGAAGCTTGTAGTTTTCTTACTGATCCAACATGGCTGCTGCAGACACGAAACTCTCTTTAGCTGTAGATGGTGTTTTAAATAGTTTAGAGTGAAAGTTGAAAGGCGAAAGGTCTCTCGGCGGCTCCGCTGTCCCCCGGCTCGTAGAGAGATCACCGATAGCGGCGCTAGCGCAACGGCGGTGATCTGGCTACGAGCCGGGGGACAGCGGAGCCCCCAGAGACCCGCAGCAGCTTGTTTATTGCCCATAAAATCAGTGGATGTGTGTGGCTGAATGACATGAGGGGGAATAAAGCGTGAAAATAAATAATCTTGCAGAAAGCGAGAACTGGAGAAGCAAAGCAGCAAGCAACACTCTCTCACAGACACACACACAACAAACATCCATTTCTGTTGCTCTACTACGTCATCTGGTATAACTGATCTGATTGGCTAAGAGCTACCTACAGACGCTTTTGATAGACATTCTAAGCGCCCAATAAACAGCTCCGGAGGATCGTAAACCACACCTCCTCTACGGAAAAATCCATTGTTGGTTGCCAGACTAGACCTCATTTGAGAATAGTCTGGTGTTAGCCAGGCTACAAAATTACAAAAAAAGACACAAAATTACCAAAAAGACACAAAATTGCCAAAAAATGACAAAAAATGACCTAAAAAAGATACAGAATGACCAAAAAAGACAGAGAATGACCAAAAAAAGACACAAAATGACTAAAAAAAAAGACACAATGACAAAAAAAGACACAAAATTACCAAAAAAAGACATTAAATTACCAAAAAGCCTAAAACACATGAACACTTTAACACAGTGGAGACAGAGCTGACTTCCAAAATGATTTGGCGACCCCCAGAAATCATCTCACGACCCCAATTGGGGTCGGGACCAAGAGGTTGAGAATAGCTGAAGTAAGAGATCTGAATACTTCTAACACTATATAACTATATGTAAGGATTCACTCACAATATCGGCCTAATTATAACTGTGAGCTCACATCAGCTAACAACAGCCTGAAAAAGCATTTCGATGGTAATGATTATTGATAATTGCACCATATGTTCCTGCTTGAGCGCTTTGAAAACAAATGCTTCAACATAATGACTTTTATGTGTTTGACTAATTGGTATGTGTGTTTGTGCAGTACGAGAGACAACTCGCAGAGTACCAAGAAAAGACGAGTCGTCTCCAGAGAAGACTGACACAAGCTGAACAAAAGGCCACTACTGCTTCACAACAGGTATGTGTTCTCTTGACTCTTACATGGAGAGATAAGTATTTTTCACTTCTTTCAATATCTGACTGAATACTGACACTTTCTTTTTTAAACAGCTGAGTATGTTGGCGTCACAGCGAAGGAAAACAGCCATGGTTGATCCTGAGACTCTATAACAGCCACTGTCAATGTACTGGAGGGAAAAATGTAATTATGTGGGGGTTTTTTCAATATCATCATTTCGTCCGAAAGCCTGAGACAACAATGGTGTTGTTAGTGCCCAAATGATTTTATTGCAACATGTTTAATTGTATACACTATTATTATGTACCAATGTTTTTTTGATGAATTGTATTTATAAGGATGCAATGCTATCTGATGTGTAATATATGTAAAAAATAAACACTTTCAAAATACACCTTGGTCTTTGTTGAGTAAATCCGAATGTGGTTTAATGGAATTCAATGCTTCGGGTCTGTCGTTGTACAGATGTTGGTGCCAAGAGTGAGAACTGAGTTAGGTCAGAAAGCTTTTAGTTACGCCCCTTTATCATGGAACAATTTGCAAAAGGAATTGAAATTGTCTGAGTTGATCACAAACGGTGAATTTAAATCAATTCTAAAGGATAAAGAAATCATTTCCCTTGGTCAGTGTGTCTCTACTGAGGCTCCTTCAGTGTTGTTATGATGTTGTATTTGTATTTAAATGTTTAGACTTGTCTCTTTTTATGCTGTTTTCTTGGCCAGGTCTCTCTTGGAAAAGACATTTTTTTTTAATCTCAACGAGACTTTTGCCTGGTTAAATAAACGCAAAGAAGCGCATATATATTTACAAAATTAAAATGGTCTTACATAATAATAATAATAATAACGTGGTCACCCTGTTAAAATAATCGCCTAACTCATTTTTTCAAGTTTTGCAGGAAACACAAAAAACTTTAACATATGACATTTATTGATCATTTCACTTATTCTTTTTTAAAATTATTTTTGTTATTCTTTTTATTTATAAAACGCATAAATGCGCTTCTTTGCGTTTTATCAAAATGCCATATTGCCGGAAAAATAAATAAATATATATATAGATATATTGATATTTTTATCAAAATGCCAGATTGCCGGAAAAAACTGAGGTGAAGAGTGAAACCCGAAACCAGCAACGTGCTTTTTGTTTGGCTGCGGTGCATGTCGGGAGAGAATTCTGTTGCTAGGAAACCGTAAACCTCAGTTCTAGGTCAGCAACCGAGCTACAAAACAGCTGTTTTATTTATTCTGCGAGCGTTGAGGCATATAAAAACATTTCGAGATGAATATTTGACAGTTAAGCCACTTTTAATATTCATCGAAGAAACTTCTCACCCAATAAGACGAAGTTCACAGGTAATTATCAAGCAAGTTGATAAAGTTTGCTAATTTGACGTTACCGTTTGAATTAACGTTAGCATTAATTAGCATTAATTAGCTAACGCAACAGTGAGGGTTGCATTGTAACCTGTTTTATACAGTCTCTGATTGTAACTAGCTAACGTTTAACTATGTAAAAATCAGTGAAGGAATGTTACTAAGTATATTTACTGAAGCACTGTAACATGCTCAGGCTAAGTATTAATAATTTGAGGTCCATTTTATGCATCTTTATACTTGTATATTTATTGTACTTTTGTATTGCTTAGTTGTATTAATCCATTACACTTAACTACCAGCTTTAGTTACTTTTCAGGTCAAGATTTAACATAACAAACATGATCAATTTAAAGTGATTAGACATGCTTTTTAATCTAATCTCATAACAGTATAATAAGTAGTTAAAATTTGCTTTATCTTTAAAAAATCTAAAATGGTGCTTACATAATAATATGTCGTCACCCTGTTAAAATAATCGCCTAACTAATTTTTCAAGTTTTGCAGGAAACACAAAAAACTTCACGAAAAGTGTAACATATGGCATTTATTGATCATTTCACTCAAAAAGGATGTAACAAAGGATGGCTATTGGCATAGTAATAACACTGTGTGTAAATTATGTAACTTAAGAGAAATAAATGACTTAGGCCATTTTTTTGAACATGCCTTTGTGACTGAAGCAAGATATGGTAACACTTTATTTTGAAGGTGTCTACATAAGAGTCACACAAGCCTGTCAGAAACATGACATGACAAGTATCATGAGCTTTAATGTTACTTCAAAGTGTCATTAATGTTCATGACACATCCCATGTCATGTTTATCACACGCTCATATCAATTATGTAGACACCTTCAAAATAAAGTGTTACCAATATTAGTGTCAACAATAAAAAAACTGATAACTGAACAATCTCCCTCTAGCTCTTCTTTGCTGGGTTCTTATCTGATGCTTATGAATGTGGCAAATTGTCAAAGAAGTGATGATCTTAAAGGGGTAAAATCACATGATCTGATCAACTGAGGATGGAGGTGATTTTACCATCATGAGGAGATGATTTAGGCAAAAAAACAAAACATTTTTTACAAAAAATGACTTTATTGCGATTATTTTAACAGTGTGACGTGGCAAACATGATCAATTCAAAGTGATTAGACATGTTTTTTAAAAATGGTGCTTACATAATAATAATATCATGTTTAGAAAATACAATCAGCAAAACAATCTGAGTGGGTCCATTCTGCATAACAAGTACTTTTACTTTATGTTCAAACAACCTCTTGCTGATGTTACTACCCTACTACTGCTGTCCTGGTCCCAACCACTGTCCCAGAGCTTGGAGGACACATGCCATGGCCTCTCCGACGGTCTCTCTGCCGGGCCTCCCTGGTCAAATCAGGGAAAATGAGTCCAGAGGTAGGCCCAGCTAATATAGAGTCTTTTAGGTATTATGAAATTGTGATGCACATGATCTTATACTGTAGCTATATCAAACAAACCTTGCTTAGTCAATAATTTAACTCTCTGGGGTCTATGATCGTGCCGTCCTGATCAAATCATGTGACGTTTAACAAAAAAACTAGGTCACATGGAGCGCTGCTATCAACTTCACTCAAAGTACAGACTTGAAACTTTCTCACAGCTTTTGTTTGACATTCCTATCTCATGTAAAACCAAAGATATGATGGTTTTAATTTGATAGTAATATTTGAACGTTGGTGTAGCTCTCTGTGTAAATTTGCACATTGTTTGTTTTGAAGAGTTGCAGCTATCAAGAAAAAATGCCTATATTTACATTTTTACCTTTTTATATGTTCATATTTGTATCCTATGTTTACATTTTCAAGTTCCAAAACAGTTCATTGAGCATATTTGTGATTTTTTGTAGGAAATAGTATCATTTTTTAACTCGAATTTCATGTTTTTTTGGCTCAATATGTTGATCAAGTAGGTTAAAGTGAGAAAATAATTGTCAGATCATATAGGTGAAGAAAAAATGGATACCAAATATGGGTATAGAACATTTTTTTTATGTGGTACATAAAGGGCAGAATCAAAAGTATTCAAAAATGGCCAAAATAGGCTCAGACCCCAGAAGCTTAAGTACATGTGAGTTGTAAATTTATATTCCACTTGATCACTGTCCCAGACCGGAAGCACAACCTCCCTGAAATACAAAGCTCCACCATCCAACCAAGGCCTCCAGTCCATGTTCAAGACACACAGGTACCTGGCAAACTAAGATTAAACTGAGACAATATGGAAAACCATATACTGTACACCCACTTTACAGTGGTACTTCCCATTGTACAAATGTATATACATGTTTCTTAGCTCAATCAAAATGTAATTACAATATGCAGATATGAGTCTTTTGTAGATGTCCGCTTCTTCTTCTTCTTTATCTAGGCTGTGCTGAAGAGACGTGTAAAACGGAAAGAGCCCAGCCTCGACCACTTAAAAGCCCGTGAGCGGATGTTTTTTCCAGGCTGGTACACCCAGCTGCCTTCATCTCAACCAACACAGCAGCCACAAAAGCGGCGTGAAAAATTGCCTGTCCACCTACCTCCTCTGAAATCTACAACCAAGGTCAGTGACAGACGTGTTAGAGACGAGAACAAGCATTGCTTAAAAGATGTCCATAGTGCATGATGGACAGCTTTCCCAAAAGTATCAAGGCAATTGGGTGATTCTCATGAAGCCAGTCTAAACTATGTCTGTGAAGATTATAAGGACATAGTTAATACCATAACTAAATATATTTCACTTTTGTATGAATGAACAATATAACCATAACGAGGCACAATCCATTGTTTTGTGCTAAAATAATATTTTCTATATTTTTTAACATATTTTTGATTCACAATTTCGTTACTGTAATGCGTCCAGATAGATATCAAATTGACCACAAAATGACAAAAAATTGACCAGAAAAAGACACAAATTGACCAAAAAAGACAGAAAATTACCAAAAAAGACACAAAATTACCAAAAAAGACACAAAATTACCAAAAAAGACACAAAATGGCCAAAAATAGAAACAAAATGACCAAAAAAAGACACAAAATTACCAAACAAACACAAAATGACTATAAAAAGACACAAAATGGCCCAAAAAAGAAACAAAATGACCAAAAAAGACACAAAATGACCAAAAAGACATTTTAAACATATTTTCGATTCACAAATCCATTACTGTAATGCGTCCAGATAAAAATGTCATGGTTTCCCCACACTTATATACAATAAATATTTAATAAAGTTTATGAAAATAAATACACATTTGTTTTAAAAATGTATAATTTAACAGAAACTAATCAAATATAATGTTTTTTTAACAATGTATAAAGAACAAAATCTGAATGAAAATTGATGAGAAAAAATGGTTAAATGTTACGGTAATGATAGAATTGTTTGCATTAAAATATGTGTATATTTTAATAAAATACATGTTGATGATATCCGCTACCCTTGAGCATATTTAAGTGCTTGCCAAAGAAAAAGAAAAAAAACCCTTTTGTTGTTTTTTTAAAAATATGTTACGGTAATGAATTTTGGTACTCACAGTGTCTCTAAAAATGTCAGAAAATATGTTCCATTTTTCAAATTGATCATAAATTCATGTTAAAAAGTGACTTTAGATTGTATATGTTATAAAGGGTCAAAGGAAATATGTATTCAATGCTCTTAGATTTTTGCTATGAGCTGTACCATGTTCATGAAATAATTATTCACCTCAAGTGTAATGCAATGCTTCTCCTCCACTCCTCAGCTGCCCCAGAGTGCGATGTCAACCCAAAGTCAAAATAGGAAGTCCAGTGGGAATATGTATTCCATAACGAGCCAACGTATTCCAGTATTTAACTCTGAGGAGTTTGAGTTTGTGAGCCCTGAGCGCCAGGAAGTGGAGTATAACTACCACTGCAAGCTGATCCGGATCCCCTTCTTTGCCCTCTTCAAAAAGTGGAAACCCTTTTATGTCTGGCGCAGCAGAATTCGTACGCACAAGATTAATTCAGCCAAGAAGTCCCTCAAAAAACGCTTGTTCATTGTTAATCAGGTATGTAACAGTGTGTATAAATCAAATCATAATGGTCTTCAATATAGAATTACTTTATATGCAATATGTTAACTGTGCAAAGTATTTTTAACCCATAAGAACCCAGACAAAGTAATCCTTGAAGGAAAATGATGGGGGATATATCACGGACCAAGTGGACCACATAGAACATATTTATGATGTTTTTAAAAAAAATACTACCCCTAAATGTCAAAGATCTGTGATGTGATATATACGTTGCATTGGGCGTTCATGGAATTTATGTTTATGATATTTCTTATATTACAATAGATAAACTACACACCTTTTCTGCTTACAGAAACACAAATTTGCCTTTTTCTGACGTATACGTCACAGCGATATTTTTATTACTTGTTTTATATTAACCCTTTGATGCACAACATGGGTCTAAAGTGACCCGACTAAGTTTTTATATTCTATATCTTTGCAATAAATTAATTACATCATTCAGTGTTGCAGGTTTCCCTCAAATAACTTGTTTTTGATCATCATACATCCTCATTTTTTGTTTTCATTTCTTGCTTTTTGAATAAAAACACTTTTTTTTATCACCACGCTTCTAATGCACAAGGTCATTTTTCACCCATGTGTGTAGACTTGATGTAATAATACAAAAACTATTTTTCTTCTAAAAGTATGAAAGGAAAAATGGATATAATGATC
The DNA here is from genome assembly GCF_030273125.1 of Centropristis striata. Lineage (NCBI taxonomy): Eukaryota > Metazoa > Chordata > Actinopteri > Perciformes > Serranidae > Centropristis > Centropristis striata. The sequence continues at coordinate 6,154,783 of NC_081517.1, read as the reverse complement.
CGTTGTAATAATAATAAAATTAAAAAAAGATATTCAAACACACAGCCAGCATGAAATAACATGGGGAATGAATGCGGGTCATTTTTGACCCATGTTGTGCATCAATGGGTTAATTTGTTCAGGAAATATTGTCAAAACAGGTTAAATGCAATACAGGAAATTAACGGATTAGAATTGTTAAATGGGTTTAAACTTAGCCTCGTAACAAAAAATAAGCTTTTTGCAATTAGCTACTTTTTCACATTTCTGTTTCCAGTCACAGCCACATTTTGGAGAAATCACTTCTTGTCACAGTCAAACAGTCTTGCTTAGAAACTTAATGAGTTAAGGTGAAGCATAAAGCTGAATATGGGAGATTCTAGAACATTTAACCCTTTGATGCACAACATATAAACACCTTCTAATGCACAACATGGGTCAAAAATGACCCGCTTCATTTCCCATGTTATTTAATGCTGGCTGTGTGTTTGAATATCTTTTTTTTTATTACAACAGATCATTATAGACATTTTTCTTTTCATACATTATGAAGAAAAATAGTTTTTGTATTATTACATCAAGTTTACACACGTGTCAAAAATGACCTTGTGTCTTATTTTTAAGGTTGAACTTTAAAAGAGTTGTTAGAACCACCAGATTACATTGGAAAATCACATATTTTAACATTTGAGACTCATTAGAGCCACTAAATAATAATTTCCATTGGAAAAACACCAATTTAAAAAAATAGGATAGTTAATACTTGTGTCTTCTTTGTCAGGTTTTAAATTGTTGACAACATATAAACACCTTCTAATGCACAACATGGGTCAAAAATGACCTTGTGCATTAGAAGTGTAGTGATAAAAAAAAAAGGGTTTTTATTCAAAAAGCAAGAAATGAAAACAAAAAATGAGGATGTATGATGATCAAGTTATTTGAGGAAAACCTGCAATTCTGAATGATGAAATTAATTAATTAATTAATTGCATAGATATAGAATATAAAAACTTAGTCTGGTCACTTTAGACCCATGTTGTGCATCAAAGGGTTAAAGTGTTTGTTACATGCGTGGGTTCTTATGGGTTAAGACTAACAAATAATAAAATAATGTGATATTGTGTTGTTCTTTACATCTATTTTTCTCATACAGTCTCTAGGTGGTGCACTGATAGACATCAAGAAAATGTGTTACCAGATCAGTGACACAGGCTTGTGTCACATGGAGAAAAAACACACTTACACTCTGCAGGAGTTCCAGGAGATCCAGTTCAAACACTTGCAAGAGGTGGAACTGCACATCTGTAGCAAAATTGGTCCAAATGTTTGAAGTGTTCCTTTCTAGAAACTCATTGCCCTCATTTGATTATTATTTCATCGAGGTGTTAAATGACTTGGAGAAGTTTCAAGACCTGGCTAAGGAGGTAACAGTTTTTGGTTGTCACAACTACTGGACAGGTGTTGAACCCAAACCTCAAGAGTTAGGTGAGTACCCGCTAACATGGAGAGCATATGGGTGATTCTCATGACCCAGTCTAAGTTCTGTCTGTGAAGATTATAAGGACATACTTTATTAAACTTAATATATTTCACTTTTATATGAGTGAACAATATAGCCATAATGAGGCACAATTCATTGTTTTGTGCTAAAAAAAAAATTTCTACATTTTTGAACATATTTTTGATTCATTACCGTAATGTGTCCAGATAAAAATGTCATGGTTTCCCAACACTTATATACACAATACATATACATTTGTTTAAAAATGTATAATTTCACAGAGTATAATCAAATATAATGTTTTTTAACAGTGTATAAAGAACAAAATCTGAATGAAAATCGATGAGAAAAAATGGTTAAATGTTACGGTAATGATGGTAATATACGGTAATGATAATAAATATTGAATAAACTTTATAAAAAAATAAATCTACATTTGTTTAAATATGTATAATTTAACAGAATAGAATCAAACATAATGAATTTTAACAATGTTTTAAGAACAAAATCTGAATGAAAATTGATGAAAAAAAAGGTTAAATGTTACGGTAATGACAGAATTATTTGCATTAAAATATGTATATATTTTAATAAAATACATTTTGGTGATACCCGCTACCCTTGAGCATATTTAAGTGCTTTCGTTGTTTTTTTTATTTAAAAATGTGTTATGGTAATGAATTTTGTTGCTCACAGTGTCTCTAAAAATGTCAGAAAATACCTTAAAATTTTAAAAATAGATTATAAATTCATATTAAACAGTGACTTTAGATTGTATATGTTATGAAGGGTCAAAGAAAATTTGTATTCAATGCTCTTAGATTTTTGCTATGAGCTGTACCATGTTCATTAGAATCACCCATATGGATTATGGATAAACAGACCATTATGTTACAAAGTTGACTGTATTCTTTGTTTGCCACAGAAATACCAGATAAGATCAGTGCTTGTACACAGATCGACAAGACTTTTCACAGTGGTCGCCTCATCCGGTGGGTCATTTTGTTGTATTTACCTTTAATTCTTTGTTATTACTGTTTCTATGTGTGTACCAGACATAACTGATTTTTATTAAAAGACATTTAGAATACATTTTTATATTTCACAGTCAGAAAACACAGGTGTGACTGAATTAATGGCTGAATTCCACTAAACTATCAATTATTGTTTCTACAATGAAAACTATTATTTTTAATTTACATGCAAATAGACTGTTTTGTAGTTTTATTTTTTATTTTTTCTGCTGTTTTCGTGTGTATAAATGGTTAAAAATTAGAGGTACATTTCCATAGACACTGGTGTCTTTTGTTTGTATTTTTGGTATTTATGGCAGCTTTATACTTTATTTAAAATAAAATGAAAAATCTGACTGATAGCCAAGTTTGTGTGGAGAAAAAGGAGCCATGCATGTGATGTAAGGACAGACTGAAAGATGCTAAACAGAGACAGAAATTAATGCAGAGGAAGTTGACAAATTTGGACCAAAATCTCCTGGTCTTCAGAGGTTTAACCCAGTCCAATCCTTCTCTGTCCATCACCTTCTCAGCTTCATCCGTCTTGTTGATTATTTGATCGTCAACACGTTACACGTCTTGGTGGCGAACACGGTGGCGAAACTACTGGCTGTGTTCCAGGAGCAGGTCCATCTAACGCCCAGCCACGACGTTATTCAGAGCTGGAGCCAATGCTCCGAGGCCACCACTGTCCCTGCTGAAGAAGGCATCGATAAGAAGGTGGGGATTTTCACTATTTTTATTATATTTGATAATTTTTTTCTTTATTATTATTATTTTGCGCGCACACATACACACACACACACACACACACACACATTTGGAGGACAACTTTATTTTCATTTACAGAACATGAAAAGGTCAAACAACTTAAACAGAAAATTAGGTAAATAATCAAAAAAATAAAGAGTAGATATTTACAACATCAGTTGTTATTAACATTGATTTCTGATAGTTAATAGGTAATAAACATATATACTGATATGCAAATCAGCAAACAGACAGACGGACAGACAATGGGGAAAGTGTGTGTGTACTTTGTATTTGTAAGTGCTTGTGTATATGTGTTGATATTTCAGGGGGGAAAAAGAGGTGTGTCGCAAAGTTCTGTGGAATTGGGATCAGGCATTTGTAGAGATTAATTAATTAATTTTCAATAATTGTCGAAGTTTTGTTGAATTGGGGTATATTGTGATTAATTGATGCTGACATTTTCTCCATTGAGATTTGGTCTATTAACAAATTCTTCCAGTGTGTGATGTTCAGTTTTTTTCTTGTTTTCCAGTTTAGTTAATTATCAATTATTAATTAATTTCTATTGGTGTGTCTGTCGAGACAGAAAACCCCCCGTGTCCAGCCTCTGTTCAGCTCTGAGCTGATGATGGACACAAATGCTTTGAGCTTCAAACCATCTGAGGAGAGCTTTCAGGTTAGTTTTTCCAAATTGTTACCACTGTTACACTTTATGTTATTACCCATCTACATTATATTCTTTAATCCTTACAGGAGACTGTTGCCGAGATCATTGGGCTGTTTGAGAAAACTGCAAAGTCAGTTGGAGCTCTAACGGCAGATCCTTATTTTGATCCAGTGACGAAGCGTGGAGACGAGGAGGTAGTAAAACCATCACCACCTCAAGCAAAAAATGTTCATACGTCAAAAATAATTAATTTATCTACACTACTGGTCAAAAGTTTTAGAACACACCAACTTTTCTAGAATTTAATTGAAAATGATGCAGTTTAATGTCTCAGTGTACTCTGAAATGAATGCACATTTGCAACATTTAAAATTCTTGATTGAGCATGATAGTGTTTTGAAAGTAAAAAAAAAGATTCAAAATCACATTTTATGTTGGACTAAAGGACTAAAAAAAGACACAAAATGACCAAAAAAAGACACAAAATGACAAAAAAAGACACCAAAAGACACAAAATGACAAAAAAAAGATACAAAATGACCAAAAAAAGACACAAAATGACTTACAAAGACATGAAAATAATTCAAAAATGGACAAAATAGCCCAAGACTCCATAGAGTTAAGTTGTTAACCCATTTCTTGTTCCCCGAAAAAAGGCCTACTTGTATAATTCTGAAATGTACATTAGTTTTGGTTAAGCTTACCTTTTTTATTTACCTCTGGCAGTTCGCCACTTACCTTTGTACCCTCCCTAGCTGTTCATTTGACTTGAACTGCTTGAATTTCAATAAAAAACTGGAAAAATTGGGGTGTTCTAAAACTTTTGACCGGTAGTGTACCTTATTTATGAATCTATGTGTTTGTATGTCTGTTTGTTCACTTTTAGAGACTGGAAAGTACATATGAAGGTGGCCCCTGTTTAGAATTCATCATGGACAATGATGTTCATCTTCAAAGTACCATCCAGGACATAAAGGTCAGTTTTTACCTTTCTCAGGTTTCTGTCTCTGGAGCTTTTCTTTGTCTACCAAGTCTGTACAGTACTGTATATATATGGGCCTGACTTGTTTTTCCCCTCAGGAATCACTCCAGTTTGCCTTTGACGCAGCAAAAGTGTACTCGCACACATTTGAGCCTTTTCGGCTGTTCTATAAAGAGAACAAGAGTCTGGATCTGGATGCAATGCAGCAACAGGATCATGGTGATGTACTATAAATCAACGTAAACATTATTTTCGTTACAGTTCTCCCACTCGCAACACAAAGAGCAGTTCAGTTGAGAATAGTGCTCATGCAAGTCTCCTTTGTTACCTGGTGTACTGGTAATGGAAGCATATTTTTGACACTTAGAAACACTTGACAAGTTGTGAACAAAAGCATGGTTTTCTAAACCAGGTCTGTGCTTTTGGTCCATATAAAAGTATTGACTCATCCCAGCTTTATTCTGGGTTAAAGGTACCCTACGGAGCTTTCTTGAAAACAACAAAAGCTCTGTCTACATTTACTCTTTCCTACCAAAATACATGGGATGCATCCTTGAGATCTAAGAAGTGGGTTGAATGCATTTCTGTCCTCATTATATATTGGCAAAGTGGCTTTTTTGGTTTACACTACAGGCCAAAAGTTTGGAATCAAGATCAAATTTGTACAAAAAAGATCATAGTTTCATTGTTATACTTTGCAACAAAATAAACATGATTATTATATAAAGAGTCACTTATTAGAACACAATTTACTAGTGGTATCAACAATAATCGATTCGGCGATGCATCGCAATGCGGGGCATGCACGATTCAGCATCGATGCGGCAAAGTGCCATAATCGATTATGTTTATTTCCTGTCCTCCGTTGGAAAGTTGTGGAGGCCAGGGTGGGAATTTCACACTCTGGCCTTGATGCCCTGTGAAAAAATGTTAAATTTACGGCCAAGGTGGCCTTTGCGCCCCTGTCAAAGTTCCAGTAAACACAACGCTAACCCGACCCACTCCCCGTCCTTCCAGACAGGTGCGCATCAACACATGGCTAATTTGAATATTCTAATGAGCCATGTGTTGATGCACAGCACAGGTAAGCTAGCCGGACAAGCTGTTTTGATATGTTGTGACTGAAGTATGTGGTAGTATTTGACAGAACTTAACATTTACGTTTTTATAGAAAGTACTATTGATAGGTAATGACCATTGTATTTGCCTATTTAAAGTCGACTCGTGAGCTAGGTGGGATAGCGCTAACGTCTTCCCTACCTCAGGGACAAGGGCTCGACATTTAGCTAATGTAAATTTCACCTCAGCAGGTTCCTTTTTTATGGCAGGAGGAGGCATTTCTCTTTCCTTACTCTTAGATGAACTCAGGCAGGAGATTCATTTTGCCATCTTTTCAAAATATAGCCAATAAAATCTATTGTTATTAGGCCTATCTGACTGCTTGTATTGCCTCATGACTGACGAAAAATGTCCCTTGTTGTGTGCAGTATAATTGTGATGCATCGCAATGCATCGTAGAATCGAATTGAATCGAACCGTTACCTGGTGAATCGTAATCGAATCGAATTGTGAGGGCAGTGCCAATGCACACCCCTACAATTTACTCTAATTAGGTCTTTGGGTTTTTATTGCTTAGACTTTGTGTTTCCTTCTTTCCGTAATGTATCTTGTTTCTTTTGTCAGAGATATGAACACAGTTGAGATTTATTGGGATTTTTGTATCCAAACACTCAAAAGCCAAAGAGCTAAAGTGAAAAATGCAAACTGTGATTAGTTTTTTTTACTTTTGAACTGAAGTTGTGACTCTTCCAAATCTTCTTAACCCTAAAACTAAGCCCTTCTTTTCTTTTGGTGACATTTATTCAGCAATGGTCTGCTAACATCAATGTATACTAGGGTTGCAACTAACGATTCTTTTCATTATGGATTAATCTGTCGATTATTTAAACGATTAATCGATTAGTTGTTTGGTCAATAAAATGTATAAAAATATCAATCAGTGTTTCCCAAACCACAAGATGACGTCCTCAAATCTCTTGTTTTGTCCACAAACCAAAGAGATATTCAGTTTGTTGTCATAAAGGAACAAAGCAACCCGAAATATTAACATTGAAGAAGCTGAAATCAGAGAATTTGGACTTATTGTCTTTAAAAAACTGCTCAAACCAATTATTCGACTATCAAAATAGTTACAAATAGATTCATTTAATAATCGATTATTGTTCGATTAATCAAATAATTGTTGCAGCTCTAATGTATACCTAAAGGTTAATTGAGGGAAATGGTTCAATTCAATAAAGGTAAAGTCTGATCATGCAGTAAACACATCCAACAATCCAAAGAATCCGGACTGGTTTTTAATAAGGAAGACATTGTGAACGGAACATTTAAGTTGCTTCCAACTAGCCTGTAGTGTACATCTGTTGTTGTTTTTTTAGCCTGCAGTGTTCTTTTTCACTGGCTTTCTTGGCATATTCGTACATGTCCTGGTGTGTGTTTGCCACCACTTCGATATCAGCAGAACAGCAAAAATGTGTATCACATCATCCCCATGTTTACACATGACGTGCATGAGTATCTCCATCCACATGCATGATACAAAGAATATCTGGACCCACTGGTGAAAAGGTAGCTCCATATAACGCTATGAGAGGTCAAAATCTCCACAGGGTAGTTTGTAAAGAGCTTATCACTATGTTAGTATTTTTGTCAATTTTCCAAAACATATCATAAGTTAGTAGCTAGATAAGAGGCAATTTTCTTTTTGCCAGTGGTATGTTAACCCTCTGGAGTCACCAATCACGCCAACATTATCAAATCATATGACTTCTTCATGATGTCATGGCTCATGGTAAAAACTCAACTCAACTCAAATCAACTTCTCTAAACCCTCTAAAATACTGGCTTAAAACTCGATGAGGCCAGTATTTGTTTGATGATAGGCCAAATAAAACTGGAGATAAGGTCAAATATATTTAGTATAAAAATATAGAACTAGATGTTCTCCTCATTTTACCTCTTATATGCAACTTGTGTCCACATTTGCATTCAAAATGTTGATCCAGTAAGTCAAAGTAAAAAAATAATTATCAGGTCATGAAGGTGAGGTTGTGCTGATAAAAAAAAGATACCGACATGACGTGGTAAACATTGTTTTAAGTGTTATATACAGGCAGAATGAAAAGGATTCAAAAACAGCCAAAATAGCCCCAGACTCCAGAGGGTTAAAGTCGAATTATTGCATGGTAGTCCAGTTGAGTGCAACTATTTATGAAACATACCTTGATGTTGCATTTAAGTATTATGAGAAGTTCAAACATCTGAAATGTGAGAGGTGAATTCTAACCTGTTATGGATTCATAAGCAGTGCTGACAGAAAATTAAATGCTATTTATACCAGTTCATCACAGCGGGGTTTACTTTATTTCTGAACCACTACTTGCATCTATTACTTGAACAAAATGTAGGTATACATACTGTAAATAGTAACTGAACATTCTGGAAGTATATGGCCCATAATGGAAAAAATCTATAAATAAAGTCTCCCCCTGCTGGCCATTAGAAAGAATGCCATTGTAATGCAAAGGCTACGTCCACTTGATTTATATGGTCTATGGCAGGGGTGTCAAACTCTGGCCCGCGGGCCAAATTTGGCCCACAGTGTAATTTTATTTGGCCCGCGAGGCAATACCAAATAATTATCGTATTATTGTACTATAAAAGCTGACCCACCGGTATTATACGGCGCATTTACCGCTAATACTACAAATCCCACAATGCCCTGCTGTTGTTTTGGCACGTCAATCAGAACAGGACCCAGAAACGCGCTCCTCTGTGACAGTCGTCATAGCAACCTCAAGCTAGTGCTGTCTCCGAGCAACCCCTTCCCAAAAATGGCGAAAAGAAAGGCAGAATATATTAACCTATTGAAAAAGTTTATTTTGATATTTAAATCAGAAGGATGCAAATAGAATAGAGGCATACGATTTTTATTTAATTTTTATTTAATAAATTAATGACATTGATGTGTTTTTTATTTGAAATTTGATTTTGCATATCTGCACTATTTAGTGATATATTGTATGTTTAGAAGCGTTGTTGGTTCCATATTTAATGTTAAAGCAAAACATGTTTGGTATATATTAAAAGGTTTATTTGTTCAATGTTGGCCCGCGATTTTATTCAAGTTTTAAATTTTGGCCCATTGTGTATTTGAGTTTGACACCCCTGATCTATGGTCACTGCAAATCCAAAGATGGATTATATTTCTGTTATAATTTATTTGCTTATTTCATTTGCCATCCATCTTAATCAGTGCTACTGAGTGCTGTGTTGACTGAAATGGATATTGTATATAAATGTGTTTTGACAGTGCCCTTGTGAGCACCTTGGAAACTTCTGTGGACACCGTTCAAAGACATAAAGGCAGATGAGATTTTGAGGCAGGAAGTTGTTTCCAAAGATCTGCGTTAATATAATTTCCTGTCACCGTGCCAAATTTATTCAGCAGGCTAAATGTGCATTGTGCATTTACATAAATGTGTACACATACTGTATATCTGTTAATATATTTGCATCTAATATAACACAAAAAGAGTGAAAGAAAGTTAAAAATAGCAGTTCTTTTTGACTGATGGATGTTTACTGCTTTGTCTCACAGATTTGCCCTTTTTTGAAAAAGCACTGGAGTTGTACCACAGGGAGCATAAGGAGGCCTTAGCCATCCAACAGAAGAGACCTCTCGGCTTACTGCTTGTGGACAAAACACAGCTCAAGGAGAAGCTTGTGTCTTCTCCGCTCCGCTGTCTGGAGGTGACGATGAGCAATGTGCAAACACATACTACCAGTATTCCACAACTGTTTTGGGTATAGGAATCAAAGAGGTTTTTTTTCCATGACAAGTGATCAAAGCAAAATATCACTGAGGCCATTCTGAGTTAATTAAACCTCTTTGAAATAAAATTAGAGGCAAGATCTATACGATCCTCAGTTAGTGATATATTTATTATGGAAGCGGATACATCGTTTTGTAGTATTTGTAGTTTTTTCCACCTATTTTCGGTCTCTTGGCCAATGAAATGCATTAGAATACATGTGGGAGTGTCGCAATGCAACATGGGACTTTTCCAGAACTTTGAAATCATCACCAAAAAAAGACACAAAATGACCAAAAAAAGACATGAAATGACTAAAAAGAGACACAAAAAGACAAAAAAAGACAAAAAATCTCCCCAAAAAAGACACAAAATGACCAATATATAACAGCTATAAGCTCTCAAATACTTTCTGAATTTCATTTCTATCTACAGAGGCGGAAAAATCTATTATTTAGTAGGAAGCGTTGACACTTCTGTTGAATTTCCAGAAAAACTTCAGGTTTAAGGGATTATTTTAAAATCACCCAGAGGTTATACAGGCATTTTTTTCCAGGCGTTTTAGGCCTAAATGAGTTAATACAACCAGGAATGTAATAATCATTTCTTTGCTTTGGATCTCTGCTCCAGGTCATCAACGCGATGCTTGCCGAGCTGGCTAAGAGGAAGCTAGACGCTGTCATTGCAGAAGCTTATGAAGCTCAGTATAAACTAGAGTTCAGTCCCTCCACCACAGCTGAGCTGGCCAGCTTCCTCACATTCCTGGATGAGATACAGGAGAGGGTAAGACAAACATCTCACATGAAAGCACTTTCTTTAGCAGTCAGAAGTGCAAAGCAAAGTTATTTAAACAGCATGTAGTCATCAACCCAGCAGAATAGCTGATCATTTCTATTTGTATATCGTCCAATTGCTGTTACTGGATAGGCGAGCCAATGGCCGGGGGGTGGGGGGAGGAGGGAGGGGGCTGGCTCTTCACTGGCATGCTGTGATGTTTTCTAAGTTTGATTGTTGAACTATTTACCGGTAAATCACACAATTCTACTATTTTTTTTTTTTTTTAATTCACTTTTTATTGGGGAATTTTTAACATTTTATACAGAACAAAGAACAAGAACAGTTGAGGTGGGGGGTACCAATATCACACAGCGTCATCATTTTCTCCTATCATCGTTCTTTGCAGCAGTCGTTGTTAGTTAAATGACAGATTTATATAAAATCAGAACTTGTAGACTTAACATATTCTGTCCATTTTGACCAGGTTTTGTAAAATGACTCCATTTGTAACTTTAGATGAAAAGTCACTTTTTCCATTGTGTAGATGTCTTGTATGATGTTGATCCAGTCCTCATTTTGTGGTTGCTCAGGTTTGAGCCATCTCCTGGTAATGGCCTTTTTGCTTGCTGCTAAAAGACAATTCTACTATTTAAAGACGTTTTATTGATTTAATGGTCACATTCTTAGTCATTCTTAGTTTATTTTCATTTTATAATGTATTCTCTATTTTTCATTTTTAAGTTATTTTTGATATACAGTTTTAGTTAGGGTTTATGATCTTGAAGAATAATCTTGAATTTGGCTTAGCATTGTAAAGAGTGTGAACATTTTATTTAGGGACGCACCGAATAGCAAGCCGAATAAAAATCAAACGACTGGCCGAATACCGCATGTGGTTGTTAAGTTAATCATTATTTAAAAAAAAAAAAAATTAAATAAATAAAATACATTTTTAGACATGATTTTCAAACAAAATAAATATTTATTTAATATTCTGACATTTGAATATTTGAATAGAAGTGCATTCCCAAAAGAACAAAGTAGTGCATAAAAGTGGATAAATCCACAACAAATGAATTATTGTCCTTTTGGCACAAGTCTACTTAGTCACAGTAGGCTAATAATGTAACAGAAGGCTCAAGTAAAACTTTTACTTTTTAAAAACGGAGCTTTCCTCTTTGCTGCTGCAGACGTCTGTCTCTCATACAGTGCATGCTGCTCGGGGTGTTTGGCTTTTAAATGATTTATTAAAGCCGTAGTCCCAAAGGTCTTAGCAGAGGACCCCCCTCTATTTAATATATATATTCTGCCTCGTTTTTCACTCTTTCTGTCGAATACCGAATGTGGCTTTTTTTACAATATTCGGCCGAATATATTCAGTTACCGAATATTCGGTGCATCCCCAATTTTATTTGAATTAATAAAAAATTAAAACTAGAATAGCACCCAAAGATTACAGACCTCCTTGGATTGTCCCATCAATCAAAATGTGAAAACAACATGAATGCAAAAAAAAATTGCTGTGACAGAAAGTTGATGGCTCTTTCCAGTATTTGCATGAGAACAGAAGAGTAAAAGGTAGTGGACCAGGTCTATTTAATAGTCTATTTAATTGCAGTGTCTCCTCTTTTCAACCACAGGTCCATTTTAAAAACCTGTGTCAGCATCATGTCTTATACATATCCATAAAAATAACTGCTCTTATAGAGCACAGAGCAAAGTTTTGATGAAACAGAGATGTGCGGTGTTCCATGGAAAAGAGATGGCAAGCTGGTTTTTAATTAATGATTTAAAATGTTCTTGTCCCTCATGCTAATGACCAGGGCTCGCTTGCCAACATGTTTCTCCACTAGAAACATCTCTAAATGCATAGTAGCAGATTCTTGAGATTATTTATCCTAAAATCTTAGTTATGATAGTAAGCTACGGTAATTTTAATTACCTAATTTGACAAAGGAAAATGCAGTTATGAATACAAAAGGCCTACAATTCAGCCTCGTCTCTTCTCTTCTCTCCTATTTGACTCTTCCATGTGCTACTGTCCCTCGTTCTTTTTCTCCTTTTCACCAGATTACGGAGCTAGAAGTGGAGCAGGAGACAGTATGTCAGATGTACAATCTGATTAACATGTACTCAGTTCCCATTATCCCTGAGGATCTGGTTGTTTTCTCCACATTGCAACCCGCCATTAACTCGTTGCACAACATCATCGATGAGGCAACAGCTGAGAGAGACTCCAGCATGGAGAAGCTGTGCAGCTCCCTGCACAAGGACATAAAGGAGCTGAACCGTGAGGTCATAAACGTTAGGCTTAAATCACAGGTACATGGGAAAGTTTTATTTTTCTATTAACCACAGTTTAGTTGGACTTTTTTGTCTTGTTACACAAAGTGTGTCTATGTTTATCAATTGTCTCCATTTGGGTGATTCTCATGAACATGGTGCAGCTCATAGCAATAATCCAAGAGCATTGAATACATATTTTCTTTGACCCTTTATAACATATACAATCTAATGTCACTGTTTAATATGGATTTATAATCTTTTTGAATGATTTTAAGGTATTTTCTGACATTTTTAGAGACACTGTGAGCTAAATTCATTACCGTAACACATTCTTAAATTTAAAAAAAACAACAACAAAAAAACAATGAAAGGGTTTTTTGTTTTTTTTTTCCCTTGGCAAGCACTTAAATATGCTCAAGGGTAGCTGGTATCACCAACATGTATTTTATTAAAATATACACATTTTTAATACAAACAATTCTATCATTTCTGTAACATTTAACCATTTTTCATCAATTTTCATTCAGATTTTGTTCTTTTTACATTGTCAAAGACCATTATGTTTGATTATATTCTGTTAAATTATACATTTCAAACAAATGTGTATTTATTTTTATAAAGCTTATTAAATATGTATTGTATATAAGTGTGAGGAAACCATGACATTTTTATCTGGACGCATTACAGTAATCAAATTGTGAATCAAAAATATAGAAAATATTATTTTAACACAAAACAATGAATTGTGCCTCATTTTGGTTATATTGTTCATTCATATAAAAGTGAAATGTATTTAGTTTAATAAAGTATGTCCTTATAATCTTCTTGAGAATCACCCATTTATGCTTTTGTCATGCAGGATCCACAAATCCTTGACATCAATGCAGATTCCTCCCAAGTGCGTCTGCTGCTTGGGGGAATCCAGATTTCCTTAGACGAGCTGCATGCCCAGGCCTCCACCTACACCTCCCACCAGAAGAAATTCAAGGTGTTGTAAACATTTAGATCCTTTCATTAATTCCAAAATGATTCTGCAAGAAAATATGTCCTGGGGCAAGTCATCACAATTTTTGTTTGTTGGAAATCTAGCTCCAGACAGACACGCTCATTTTTTTGTTGTAATCTAATTTTGTTTTTTAACAGTACAACAAAAAGACCAACATACATTAACAATAACAGGAACGTAACAACATAACATGAGATTAAAAAAAATAAAAATAAAAAACAAAAACAGAAATCACACCCACAGAAAAACAATTACTCATCAAAAAAAAGTAATCCAAACATAAAAATAATTACACATATCTACATACACAGGGCTAACACCTCCAGCATAGACATCTTCATTTTATTTCAACTTAAGCAACAAACAAGCCAAAAAAAATGAGTTTCCCTTCTCTACCTTCTAATGAATACAGGTGGAGGTCACCAAATTTGACGCCCTAGAGGAGGTAACTGCAGAGTTTAAGCTGAAGCAGCTGCTGTGGGACTCTCTAGAAGAGTGGGACTCTTTATCAGAGGGATGGAAGCAGGTGAGGTGTTCTTAACATATTGTATGTGAAGGCCTGAACACATGTATATGTACAGACACGTGTAAGCAGCTCTTCCTATCAGGGTTCATACGGGTGCTTGAAATCCTTGAAAATGCTTGAATTTAAATGTTGTATTTTTTATAGGGCTGGGACTTTAACACGTTAATTAAGATGAATTAATTACACAAAAATTAAGGCGTTAAAAAAAATTGACGCATTTTAATCGCACTTATTTTTGCACCGCGGAACGTTTCTGACTGGATGAGTTTCAGGTGGACCGATTATACTGGAGCACCAACTAGCGTTCATGAGTTCAGACAACAACAAACCACAGTGAACATGAAGGGAGAAGCTGATGAGACGCTTTGGTTGGCCCCGTGGATGATGGGAAATTTTGTTAGTGCAACTGGCATTTTATGTTTTATGTTGGCCAAGGTTATTGAGAGAAATTAATTAGATTTTTTTAAACCAGCTGTTGGTAAATCAACAGTCTGTTATGGCCTCTGAAGCAACAGAGAGATGTTTTCTAATAGTCAGGGTTTCCAATGTTCTGAATGTACTTGAAAGTATTGTGATTTACCAAAGTATTATAGTTTACAGAAGGTCTACCTACCTATGGGCTACCTGAATTTATGAAATGTACTATATTTCTAAATATGCTGTTGCTACACTTAATTGCAAAAATTGCACTGGTCTGTTGGACTTGAACAAAAATAAGCAATGTTTTTGTTGCTTAACCTTATGTATTCAGTCATTATTCAATGGTATACTAAAAATCAATGTGAAAAAAATTACATCTTTTTATATTCGATTCAAATGCGATTCATTTTGATTAATTAATTACAAAGCCTCTAATTAATTAGATTATTTTTTTTAATCGAGTCCCGGCCCTAATTTTTAAGGTTTAAAAAGTGCTTTGATTTTGGATAGAGTGCTTGTAAATGCTTTTCTTTCTGTATTTCTCTTGCAATCTGACTATATCCATCTATAGACTATAGATAATCACATGTTCAATGTAAAGAATATAAATATAATATCTGAAATGAAGACCGTTCCTCCTAATAGTGTAAAACCATCGCTTTTGGTATGGTTAACCCTTTGATGCACAACATGGGTCTAAAGTGACCCGACTAAGTTTTTATATTCTATATCTTTGCAATAAATTAATTACATCATTCAATATTGCAGGTTTCCCTCAAATAACTTGTTTTCATTTCTTGCTTTTTGAATAAAACCCCTTTTTTTATCACTACGCTTCTAATGCACAAGGTCATTTTTTTACCCATGTGTGTAAACTTTATGTAATAATACAAAAACTTGAACATGAACTTTTTCTTCATAAAGTATGAAAGGAAAAATGGATATAATGTAATAAAAAAAATAACATGGGAAATGAATGCGGGTCACTTTTGACACATGTTGTGCATCAAAGGGTTAAGTGAAATCTCCCCCTTTTAGTATGTAAGTACTCATCTAAAACATGCAATTTACAACAGGTGTTAGATACTGGAAAAGCTTGAAAATTGACCAGGAAAGTCCTTGAAAAATGCTTGAATTTCAGCACTGCTAAAGTGTACGAACCCTATTCTTATCTGCTAAGTTTGACTGTGTCCTTCTTCCATCCACAGAGCACACTTGCACAACTGGACCTTGAGCAGTTCAGCTCACAGATCACCAAATACAACAAATACGTCAACCAGCTGGAGAAGGGTCTGCCGCGTAACAATGTGGTGCCAGTTCTTAAGGACAAGGTGGAAGTCATGAGGCAGAGGGTGGGTGTGACAAATAGTGATGACCTATAACCTATGCAGACTCTGCGTTGTGTTTGAAGAATGTAGGAGAATCCACACTTAGTGTCTTTTGGTCAGATTTATTCCGGTAACACAAAGGGGACATTCCTGGTCAGCCACAGACACCGCACAGCGCACACACCCAGTCATCCACGGGCACGCTCCTCGTGCACTGACACGGCTCAGTCACGTACTTTGTACAGTTACAATCACAATTTTTGATAAAAATAGAACACATATGCAAACAAAAACACAATATGTACTTTGTAACACAAAGGGGACATTCCTGGTCAGTCACAGACACACCCAGTCATCCTAATCACATATTGATAAAAGCAAATTAGCGACCTAGCATGCTAAGCTAACTAGCATGATCTAAGCACTTTCTGTACATTGGATTGAATAAGCATTTATGACAGTGAAAATAGTGTCGCTATGTTACAAGGGAGCATATATGCATTATCACATCAACACTGTATGAAAATTAAATATAATTACAATAAACAATTTTAAAAAAGTCACGTACTTCGTACAGTTACAATCACAATTTTCGATAAAAATAGAACACATGCAAACTAAAACCCAATATGTACTTTGTATCACAAAGGGGACATTCCTGGTCAGCCACAGACACCGCACAGCGCTCACACACCCAGTCATCCTAATCACATATTGATAAAAGCAAATTAGCGACCTAGCATGCAAAGCTAACTAGCATGATCCAAGCACTTTCTGTACATTGGATTGAATAAGCATTTATGACAGTGTAAATAGTGTCGCTACATTACACGGGAGCATACATGCATTATCACGTCAACACTGTATGAAAATTAAATATAATTACAATAAACAATCAAAATATGTGTATGACTGGGTGCGATTCAACCTCAATGGCATATATCTACAGAGGAGATGCCCACTGACCAATCAAAATACAAAACTTCAATAAAACTTGGTGGTATTGGTTGATTAAATCATGGCTAGTGGAATCACCCAATAACTCTGTTACACATAGATAACAAAATGAATGTTCTCATAGATCTCTTTGAAATGATGCCACATTAAATTAAGGACTGTGTTTTTCTTCAGCTGCCTGCAGTCACTGATCTACGTAACCCATGTATGAAACCAGAGCACTGGAAGAGTCTGGAGTCTGTTGTGGGGACATCTCTAAATGTGGATGAGCTAACTGTGGCTAAATTGGAGGAGCTCAATGTCTTCTCCTTTGGCATGGAGATACAAGAGGTAACACATAAATATTGGCTGCATTATGACGATAACTCCTGCTACATTTGTGGGACCTTGGTTACTGCTGACTAATTCCCTTGTGCCTTATAAGAGATATATTTTGATTTTTACTTATTTCTTTTTTTCAGAATTTTGAAAGTCCAATCTCAGGTCCTGTATAATAAACTGTGTCTTCAAATTACTCACCCATAAGGACAAAAATGTCCCCATTGACACCCATTAAACCACAATTGTTGTTCCCATGGTCACACAGCACATCATTGTGCATTATGTTGCATCAGGCTTTCAATCTAGAGCCCTGGCTTCAAAATTGTAGTTTTTATTATTTTCCACCACATTGAGACATTTTCTTCTGGTTCAGTGTTTGATGCAACTCATTAAAATCAATCTTGTGCTAATCCTTGACATATCACACACTGAAATAAATAAAAAAATCCATCATCAGTTAGTTTACAGAAAACAATTAAATGTATGTTTCCTCATGAAGAAAACATTGCCATTATGTAAACAAACTGGAATCAAGAGTTTAAAGTTCTATTTTATAGTGATGCTGAGGATGATTGAACATTTTTATACTGATGTTAAAAATATAAACAGAGTAAAAAATACATTTAAGTTTTTGTCTTCTATGGACAAAAACATGTTTGTTTTTTTCATTGAGGCACAATGGATAAGTCTATATACTATTCCTTTCCCTTACTGACTCTAATCTACTACCTTATGCTGAACTGATCATACTTTCTAATTTGACCTCAAAGTTCGATCAAAGATAGAAGTACACAGGTTGATTATACTTAACATCTTTAAGTCTGACATGGATAAAATATGACTAATACAATCTTTGCCTTTTAGGTGTCAGGACAGGCTTCAGGAGAGGCATCAGTGGAGACCATAATTACAAAGGTGTGTGCAAAGGAAACTACCAATGAATATGTATTCTACTGCAGTAGAAGTGTACTCTTCCTGTCAGTTGAAAGGTTGAGTATGAGTTGTTTAATCATGCCATATTGATGCCCACATATGCCAATTTGATGACTCATGCTGTATGACTCAAGAATTACATCATCACATCCAGAGATTTCTGCTGTATAACACATGCAAAGATGCCCGAGTGTATCATATCAAGCTGAATCCTTTTTTTTTTGGATTCACAGACATTGCACAAGTGCAGTGTGTGTATTTGAGTAACTGTTGTTGTTGTTTTTTTATGGCTAGTGCCTGTTGGCATGTGATGCACTGATGGTTGCAACATGGATGAATTTGGAGTGAGTGGATATGGCAGAAGCTGGCATTGATTATGGCCAATTAAAATCAGTTCCTATGATCCAGTGTAAAAGCGAAGCCCTCTCTGCCATAGCAGACTGACAGTTTTGTAATAAGGAGGAGAGCCCAGACAGGCTTCTCTCAAGAGGAACTGATGCTCCAGGAGGTGCAACGTTGCACAACAAAAATGTGGCCAAAGTTTTGATGAATTATGTTTTGTTTCAGAATAGTTAGTCTAACTATTCTAAACGTCTAATAGTTAGAAATGCTTCTTTGCTTATTAAATAAGGCAGTTGAGAAGATACGTACCACTCTAAGGGCTTGGCAAAACTATGTTTAAATGTCTATTGTATATATTTTTCTGTACGTTTTTCAAATTATCTGGGGGCCGCTGGAGGCAGCATCAAAATGACCAAAAAAAGACACAAAATTACTAAAAATAAGACACAAAATGACCAAAAAAGACACAAAATGACCGAAAAAGACACAAAATTACTTAAAAAAAGACACAAAATGACCATGAAAAATACACAGAATTACCAAAAAAGACACAAAATTATTAAAAAAAGACACAAAATTACCAAAAGACATAAAAATTATTTAAAAAAGACACAAAATTACCAAAAGACATAAAAATTATTTAAAAAAGACACAATTTTTCAAAAAAGACACAAAATTACCAAAAAAGGTAATTAAAGGGACCTTCCACAGACAACACGGTAAAGTGCCATTCATATAAAACTCACATTAAACTTTCATATCAAGGTGGGGGCCACAAAATATCGTCCCGAGGGCCGCAATTGGCCCGCGGGTCGCGAGTTTGAGACCCGTGATTTACATAATTTAGAAGGAGGCTTTACATTTGGATCTTTAAAAAAGCAAAGCTGCAGCGAACCATTGATATGCTGCTCTACCAACATGGAGTATGGAGTCTACCATGTAAAAACATGCTGTATCATGATATGAATTGTTATCTAGATGACCTATTCTATTTTACAGTGTCCAAAATTACATCACCAAAACATTAAACTAGGAATTCAATAGTTATAAATAATTATTTAAAAATAGGACAATATTTATTATGGACAACGTATAGGCCAGGGATGGGCAACTGGAGGCCCGGGGGCCACATACGGCCCGCACCTTCACTTGAAGTGGCCCTCAGTACAACTACATGCATTTGAGCATGAAATCTTAAAAGTGCAGTGTAAAAATGCACAAAATTATTTCTTGCATTAATGTTGGTCTGCTGTCCTTGCACTGAAAAAAAAGAAATCACAGTAAGTGGTTATTTTTTATTTGCTTCAAACCTTTTGTATTCCTATTTATACTGTTATAAATGCATTTGATCATGAAATATGTTAAGTTACTGCACTGTAAACATATTTAAAATTGCAGTTTCATCATATCTGGTTAAGTGCACGGTCCTATATGTGGCCCTGTGGTAGTGTCCATGAAAAACTGTGGCCCCCTGCAGCATTTAAGTTGCCCATCCCTGGTATAGGCCAATACCAATATATTTATTATAAGCCATTATTAGCAGAGCGATATATCAGCTGGCGTCAAACTTTAACTTTTAAACTCTGTCCTCTTAATGAGCCATGCAGGTGGAGGAGGTGTGGAAGACCACAGAGTTCACCGTGCTGTCTCATGGGGACTCTAAAGGCGTCTTCATCTTGGGAGGCACAGATGATATCCAGGTGCTAACATGCAGCATTTGCTCTCACACACAGTTGTAGCACACTAGTACTGTTTCAGCACATCTGACTGGTGTGTGTGTGTGTGTCTGTGTGTTTTTCCACGTTTGTTTATTTTGAAGGTGCTCCTGGATGACGGCATTATCAATGTGAACACGGTGGCATCTTCTCGATACGTTGCTCCCATCAAGACAAAGGTGGACAAATTGCTGAAACAGCTGACCCTCTTCAATCAAACACTGGTAAAGGCTTAAAAAAGAATCGCAGAGAATGATGTTTCTTTGGCTACAAGTCCCTCTTCTCTAGATATTTAAGGCATTTCATGTTAAATGCAGATTTTGACTTTGGCTTCAAATGTTACACAGTAGCTCTCTCTAGTGGCTGCAAACAAGAAGAGAGACAAGATTGCTTGCAAAAGAAACTCTTTGCTGAGAAATAAGTTTCCTGAGCTATATTATGGTTCATGTTTTTAAGGTTATTCTAGTTCTTTAATTCTGTTCTGTTCCTTTCTTCTGTCTCCTCCTTTCTCCTTCCCTTCAAGGATGAGTGGCTTATGTGCCAGAGGAACTGGCTCTACCTAGAAAGCATCTTCTTGGCCCCAGACATCCAGAGGCAGCTGCCTGCTGAGTCCAAGATGTTTCTTGAAGTGGACAAGTCCTGGAAGGAGATAATGGCGAAGGTCAATAAGATGCCCAATGCCCTGAAAGCAGCCACACAGCCTGGTAAGTAGTCATACAGCATTGATGGAAAAACAGACATTTGTATTCAGGGACAGGAAGAAGGATCCACACAATCGTACATGTGCTTGCTTTATGGTACACAGATCTGTTGGAAACTTTTAAGCACAACAACGTTCGTTTGGATGAGATACAGAAATGTCTGGAAGACTACCTGGAGTCCAAGAGAGTCATCTTCCCCAGGTAAACACATGCTGGCTTTGTTACATCTATTACAACAACAGACTTTTTGTGACCTTGTACACAAAACAATTACAGCGCATTACTGGTTCAATTTTAAACGACAGTTCTCATCCATTGCACACAGAGTTTCAGCTTCTCCCCTCTGGGCGTAGCTTTACAATCCCTAGGTGTAGAACAAAATGACACAAAAACAGTTTTGTCCCTGCAGCCATTACACTGAAGAACAAGCCATAGCTATGCTTTGCACAGGTGTTTATTTATTGTTTATTTTATGTATGTATTTACTATTTCTATATATACATTTTAACCTTTATCTACGTTTTTACAACCGTTTTATTTGATTTTGCTGTTTTATTTTTCTGTCTTTTTTTTTTGCTATTCGTATTTTAGTTCACATCAATATCTAAGTATAGTCTGGACCTGTAAGAACTTTTCATTTTTAATTTAATTAAATTTAATTTTTATTTAACTTGCCATTTCTTAACTTCCACTGTCTTAAGTTGAATGATGTGTGATATGTGCCTCTTTTGTGTGTGTGTATGTGGACTCTATACTGCAAACAAAATCTACCTCTGGGTACAAATTAAGTAACTTGAACTTGAACTTTTACATTAAACTTAACCCATAAGAACCCACGGTGACACCCATATAACAAACACTTTAAATCTTCTATAATCTCCCATATTCAGCTTTATGCTTCACCTTAACTCATTAAATCCCTAAGTGACGTATACTCAACACCAGAGCTGGGCATTGGGCGGCCCGCGGGCCACATCCGGCCCGTTGGCTGTCCTTGTCCGGCCCACGTGAGGTTACCCAGAAATTAGAAATCAATATAACCGCGGTGCTTTTATTTTGAAAAATAGCAAACATTAGCATTAGCACTAGAGCTAACAAGCACTTTTACTATAGTTAAGACAACAAATATAGCCACTAATATTTATGACAGAAGAAAATAAACTTTAACAAACCTTGTGTCCTGTCAGCCAGGACACAACACAATTTAACAATTCTATTCCGTTTATAGTTTGTCCTTTATTGCATTTAACTTGTTCTGACCATATTTCCTGAACAATTTAAAGTCACAATTTTGATATATGTTATGGAGATGCAAACAAAAAGGCAAATGGTTATTTGTTTTTATTTATTATTGATTTATTCTCATTTTGTTACTTAAAAACAAATCTGGTAAATAATTTGTTGTTAAAATCACTATTAATGTCCCAATTTTGATAAATGTTGTGGAGTTGCAGAGAAAAAGGCAAATTTGTGTTTCTGTAAGCCGAAAATGTGCCAAATTTTTTTTATTTTAAAATAAGAAATATAAACATAAATACCATAAACACCCATTGTAACTTATATGTCACATCACAGATCTTTGACATTTAGGGGTAGTATTTTTTTTTTTTAAAACATCATAAATGTGTTCTATGTCATCATTTTCCTTTAAGGATAAATGGGTCTGGGTTCTTATGGGTTAAACTTCTTTTTTATCTTCCTCAACTTTGAGTGTATATTTACAAAAACATTGCACAGGTTTGAACTAAAAGTGTACATTTTGGACAATGTCCCACTGTTTTTGGAATAGAAGATTGTAAGACTATAAGACACACAGTATGGTGCTTTTCTCCCCTGACAGGCATCCAGTTGTTACTCTAAACACCCCAGTGAGCACTGAGTGATAAACACTATGATGCGGGTGCTTATGTGTTGTGCTAAGTACTCTGATAAGTCTGATAAGACCTCTATCTGTCCCTCGCAGGTTCTACTTCTTATCTAATGATGAGCTGCTAAAAATCTTGGCCCAGACAAGAAACCCCCAGGCAGTGCAGCCCCACCTCAGGAAGTGTTTTGATGCCATTACACGGCTGGAGTTCGCTTTGCTGTCCGAACAATCTTCTGGGGCCAATACAGGAGCTGCGTCGGATGCTGGCAAACGGGGGGCGGTCTATAGCAATGTCATCCTGAACATGGTTTCTCCTGAGGGAGAGAAGGTCAGGTTTGAGTAACCTTAACACCTTTGGCCATCAGGCTTTCTCTTTTATTCTTGATGTTATTCTCTTGGTTTACTCCTTGCTGAGAATGACAGCACAGGTGTAAAAATACACTCTTAAGATATATATATATATATATATATATATATATATATATATATACATCCATCCATCCATCCATCCATCCATTTTCCTCCGGGCCGGGTCGCGGGGGCAGCAGGCTTTATCTATATATATATATATATATATCCTTTATTTAACCAGGTAAAAAATCTCATTGAGATTAAAAAATCTCTTTTACAAGAGAGACCTGTACAGAGCCCCTAAAGGGACATGGTGAAAATTAAAAAAAATGTTGGTTTCTCGTGAGCACGAGAAACATATCTCGTGCTCACGAGATACTTTTCTCGTGAGCACGAGATACTTTCTGGTGAGCACCAGAAAGTATTGCATGTGCGCATGGTGTCTGTAAGAACACCCTCTGCGTTTCAGCTTGTTTCTGTATGAAAATGACATTACAGGAGTTAGTTTGGCTATATTTTGACCTGGGGCTTCATTATAAGGACATTGCTGCTTTACTTGCAAAAACGACAGTTGTTTTCCCAAGATAATGATATAATTAATTCGAGATCTTGAGAAAACAAAACAATAGTGTAGTCCAGACGCATAGCCAGTAAAGTAATGTATTTGTAACCCGGCCCGTGTGGGATGAGCCTCTCCACACCCTGGGACTCTGCGTTGTGTTGTTTATGATGATGGAGGGCGGAGGAGGGACCAGTCGGACACGGGTGGTCGTTTCGGACCGCGTCATGCTTTATTTCTCACAACGGCTGGCAGCTCAACCTTAAACAGTACAAGTTAACACTGGCGTGAGGCAACAGAAAGATTAAAGGCTTGTGTTGTGTCCTTACTGGTTTCCACACTAACTGGTTGCCGTAGGCTATGATCTGCACAGTTTCTGTTATGCATGAGCTGTCCGTGGTACTGAAACAACAATCGCCGTTAATGTGATAATTTTCTGTCTGATGCAGGTCTATGCTATGCTGTACGTTAACACTTTATCGAGCCTACTGATTGGGTACATCTGTCATCTGCACTTTGTGCAATAAAATTATTTATTGTGCCGTGCGATAGATTTAAGTGCTGGCCAAAGAAAAAAAAGGAAAAAAAAAAACTTTTGTTTTTTTTATTTTAAAATGTGTTATACATTTTGCTCACACTAAAAATATAAGAAAATACCTTAAATTTTTAAAAATAGATTATAAATTCATATTAAACAGTGACTTTAGATTGAATATGTTATAAAGGGTCAAAGAAAATATGTATTCAATGCTCTTGGATTTTTGCTGTAAGCTGGATCATGATCATGAGAATCACCCAGGTCCTCAAGTTATGCCAAATCATGTAAAAGCAGCAATTATTGTCCCATAGCATAATATTCAAATCTAAATGTTTTCTGACCTTGGCAGCCCGTAAGAAATGACTGGAATGACTTATCTAATAGATTTATAAAGCCTGAAAACAGAGCCAAGAGAGAAGTCCAGTTTTCTCTCAGACCACATGCTGAAAGAGTATAATAGATTTCTTGCCCAATGACGCAAAAACAACACTGCCTGCCCGAGCCCTGAGTCAGACACTGGACATGGCTGCTTGCTGTTTTCAGCTCTGGATTCAGGTTACTTTGTACTCAGCTGAAGGTCGCCCTGTCCTCAGTGGTGAATTATGCCATGTCATTGTGGTAAAATTGTGTTTGACATCTCAAATTCTGTAGCAAAGATGATGAACAATTTTTGAATGCAGTGGCAATTTTGCCTGCTTTCACTGTTCAGTCACCTGCTGTTACAGACATATGACTTGTCAGTCATGACTACAAGGGGTTATTAGTGATCTCCCTTGGAGTCCTTTCATCTCAAAATGCATATAAATGCTGTGAGCATCGAATTCACAGTGAACCCGTAATGAAAAAGGACTAGACACATGTAATGATGCCCTTAACTGTAATTGAACTTGTCTTTCTGTGTAAGTGTAGGTGGCTTTTACTAAAAGTCTGAAGGCACAAGGCAATGTGGAAGATTGGCTTTGTAAGGTGGAGGAGGCTATGTTCTCCTCACTGCGACACCTCAGCAAGGCTGCCATCGCTGACTACCAGCTGAAGTCTAGAGAGGAATGGGTGGTGGCTGGACATCCATCACAGGTACACACATGCAGACACACACTGACACTAAATGGCTATTGCTTATTATGTTTTTAGGATAACAGACTTTTGTGTTATTCTTTGATTAGTGTTAAACTATTTGGCTTAGCATGTCAAGAAAATGCTAAGACATCATTGTACCTACTTCTACAGATATGTACACTTTAGACCAGGGATCTCAAACTCAAATAACCTGGGGGCCTCTGGAGGCAGTATCAGAATGACCCAAAAAAAATTACCAAAACAGAAAAGAAAATTACTTAAAAAAGACACAAAATGACCAAAAAAAGACACACAACAATTAAAAAAAGACACAAAATGACCAAAAAAAGACACACAACAATTAAAAAAAGACACAAAATGACAAAAAAAAAGACATAATTATTAAAAAAGACACAAAATTACGAAAAAAAGACACAAATTACCAAAAAAAGACAAAATTACCAAAAAAGACTAAAAATTACCAAAACAAAGTAATTAAAGGGACCTTCCACACACAACACGGTAAAGTGCCATTCATATAAAACTCACATTAAACCAAGGGCCGCAATTGGCCCGCGGGCCGCGAGTTTGAGACCCATGCTTTAGACTGATTTGTGGTAATTGTTCTCTCATGTATCATGATTTAACTTCAGTTTTTGTGTGTGTCCACCAGGTGGTGCTGACCATCTCCCAGATGATGTGGTGCAGGGACATGGATGCCTGTCTGGAGGGAGACCACAACCACTTTGCTGCTCTGCAGGAATTTGAACTCATTAACTTTGATGTATGCATAAACATAACTTTGATGCTTTTGTCCTGAATTATCTTGTTAAAAATCAGATTTCACAAAACAAATACACATTTCCCCGAGTATTTTTATTT
The DNA here is from genome assembly GCF_030273125.1 of Centropristis striata. NCBI lineage: Eukaryota > Metazoa > Chordata > Actinopteri > Perciformes > Serranidae > Centropristis > Centropristis striata. Next base: position 6,128,449 of record NC_081517.1, on the reverse strand, counting down.
TTTTATTGTTTTATTTTAGTCATGTATTTATTTGATTAGGACAATGCACATTAATCAATATATTCATTATAAAAGCATCAATATAGATATGCCGGGGTTAGCACAGTTGCTAATTTTCACCTGTTGTCCTAAGGCAGGTACAAAAAACATACAGACAGTATACCATGACAAATAGATAAAACGTAGAAATCTTACACAAAAAATAAATCCCGATTCACATCAAGGTTAAAAGTTCATACAAAGAATAGAAAACACAAAAAGTTACCCATGAGAGCAAGTCTTGGTTGTTTTCAACCACTGGTTAACCCTTTGATGCACAACATATTGAACCCCTTCTAATGCACAACATGGGTCAAAAAATCTTTTGATATCAACTTATTTTATGATTGAATATTCCAAGTATTCCTTGAATATCTTGTTTTTGATAACAGATCATTTTTTTCCATTTTGCTTCTCATACTTTATGAGGAAATATAGTTTTTGTGTTATTACATAGCTAAGTACTTGGCTAAGTAGCTTGCTAAGCTAACTACTTAGCCAAGAAGTTAGCTAAGTAGTTAGCTTAGTAAGCTATTTAGCTAATACTTAACCAGGAATTTAGCTAAATAGTTAGCTTAGCAAGCTACTTAGCTAAAAAATGGATCGGGGTCATTTTTGACCCATGTTGTGCATTAGAAGAGTAGTGACACAAAAAGGGATTTTATTAAAAATGAATAAAGGAAAACATAAAATTAGGATGTATGATGATCAAAAACAAACTAGTTGAGGAAAACCTGGAATTATGAAATGATGAAAATAATTTATTGCAAAGATATAGAACATAAAAACTCTGTCGGGTCACTTTAGACCCCTGTTGTGCATCAAAGGGTTAAGAGTCTTTTCAAAGGTGGTATAACTGTCACACTTTCTAATATGAACTGGCACTAATTAACATTTTATAGCACAATCATGTGTGTGTATGTGTGTTTTTCAGAGGCTGAATGCTCTGGCAGCCTTGGTACGAGGACAGCTGCCTGCTTTACACCGCAACATCATCACTGCCCTGATCACTACCGACGTTCATGCCAGAGACATTGTCACAGATTTGGTCCACCAAAAGGTACATTATTGCAAAGACTCAGCCAGAATCAAGCAGCTTAAATCGATGTCTATCCTATCTGTATCATGACAGGTGCGGGTATTGACTGTGGATTTTTAGGTCATCAGAAAATCTTTGTAACAAGTCACCACCTTAAAGTAACTTTAGCCTTCTTTTCTAGGTGGACAGCAGGTCTAACTTTGAATGGCAGAGACAGCTACGCTACTACTGGGATCTGGACCTGGACAACTGTGTAGCCAAAATGGCTCTCTCCACTTACATTTATGGCTACGAATACCTGGGAGCGTGCCCTAGACTGGTTATCACACCTCTCACGGTAACACATGAATTAACTCATTTGCACTGAGACACATGTACGACCGATGAACACTTCATCTTGTCCCAACATTAATTTAACCCCTTCGTAACACAGAAACCTATGTATGCATTTTGTCTGTCGAATGCAACTGAAACTGCAAATCAAACTGGAGATGCATATTTTATCCTGAATTATATAAGATTTTACCCAAGTGACCGAGCTTCTTCAATATTTTATTAGTTAATTTTAAACCAACAGACCTTTATGACAAATATACAAACAACTAAGCTACACGCTTTCAGATCACTATAAGGAGCAAACAGTGTAGTTTATAAAATGTATATCTTGTAGTAGCTAGTGGTGGGAATCTCTAGCCCCCACACTGTTTGATCTCTATTCATAGGGCTATGATATGATTCTAAAACAATTATTGATGCATTTTCATCATGCACCTTGATGCCACATTTCTATTAAGTTATTTTATCTCACTCTGTGAGTACTCACTACTACTACATACTACTACTAAAACATACCTTTTTTTTTTGAAAGATCATAAACAGGACACACTCTTTTTCTTTCATTCCACCTTACACTCTCTAAGCCAGGGATGGGCAACTGGAGTCCCGGGGGCCACATGCGGCCCGCACCCTCACTTGAAGTGGCCCTCAGTACAACTACATGCATTTGAGCATGAAATCTTAAAAGTGCAGTGTAAAAATGCACAAAGTTACTTCTTGCAATTAATTAATCAAACCTTTTGTATTCCTATGTATACTGTTATACATGCATTTGAACATGAAATGCTCTAAGCACACAGACAGACTTACCAACAACACACTATGTACTGGCTTTGCTATTGTCCAAATGTTAGCTATGCTACTCTTACATCATATAATTGTCAAAAATTGGGCTCTAAATTTCTGATTACTGACTTTTCTGACATAATCTTTCAAAAGAGAACTGCAATGCATCTAAGAATAGATTTTTTTCCCTTCAACCCCTGCTAGAACTGAAAATGTGACACAGTCACTGCTATTCAAACTGTCCCTTATCTCTCTGGCTGCCTAGGACCGTTGCTATTTGTGTCTGATGGGAGCTCTGCAGTTGGACCTGGGAGGAGCTCCAGCTGGACCAGCAGGGACGGGCAAAACAGAGACCACCAAGGATTTGGCTAAGGCCCTGGCCATTCAGTGTGTGGTCTTCAACTGCTCTGATGGACTTGACTACAAGGTCGGCATGACAAACTGTTGCCATCTATATCCACATTCTTGTTTCTTTTGATTGATTCTTAAACATTTGCATTATTTCTTCCCCTGCACCTCTTCTACTACTTGCGATTCAGTACTTATCCTCCTTTTATTCCCAGTAATTCCAGGCTGTGGAAGGCTATTCCCACTCTGGCTGTACCTACTAAGTGATACCATTAGATGGCACTATTGCAGAAGCAGTCAAGAGCTAGAGCCAGTTACAGCCCACAGAAGCACTATACAGAGCCTTTAATAGTTGTATACTTCTAAAACATTTCCTTAAGCCAGATTGCTTCTATATTCTTTGAACGATTAGACTATAATTTCTGCCTGCCCTATCAGGAGCTGTTAGAGAAGCATAAGATAATTGCATGTGATACCTAATGTGTTTTATTCACATGTGTATTTAGACTGTCAGGTTAAATGGTTCAATTAAGGTTTTACATATTAGCAGCCAATAACCAAACATGTTATTGCGTTACTGCTATAAATGTTGTTTACCAGAAACAATACTTTTGATTGGTCTAAGGCATGGGACTCAAACTCGCAGCCCGTGGGCCAATTGCGGCCCTCGTGACGATATTTTGTGGCCCCCACCTTGATATGAAAGTTTAATGTGAGGTTTATATGAATGGCACTTTACCGTGTTGTGTGTGGAAGGTCCCTTTAATTACTTTTTTCGGTCATTTTGTGGGGTTTTTTTAAATTTTGTGTCTTTTTTGAATATTTTTTTGTCTTTTTGGTCATTTTGTGTCTTTTTGGTCATTTTGTGTCTTTTTTTGGTCATTTTGTGTATTTTTTGGGTCATTTTGTGCCTTTTTTTAATAATTTTGTGTCTTTTTTGGAAATTTTGTGTCTTTTTTTAAATTATTTTGTGTTTTTTCAGTCATTTTTGTGTGAGTCTGAGACCCCTGGTCTAAGGAGATACATTTGGTGGAGCCAAACACGTTTTTTTTAAAACACGTTTATTTTCTCTTTTTGGTAATACAACCTGAATTCCAAAAGTTGGGACGCTGTTCTGTACATCTTCCAAAAAAACTAAAGATTTTCAGTTTAAATATGAAATATATTGTCGTTTTAGTTTGGAGTTTTAATTGCATATGTCAAAAAGGTGTGTTTCATTTATGTTCAAGACAACATCCCAACTTTTTTGGAAATGGGGTTGTAAGATTATTGCACCTAAAGCAAGGGTATAACACCAAAAAATATCCATAAAAAGCTCTAAAAGTAACTCTTTTAATCTCTTCTGTGATCTAAAGGTAAACTAAGGTGATGTTGTATCAAAATTCAAAGCAGGATTGGAAGGTCCTATCACTTCTACACTGAAAGACAGATCTTTAATCTAAGTCATTTATTGTTTCTGTTTATACAGTACTTTGTTTACATCAGTCATTTTTCATCAATTCGTATCAGTTCTCAAACAAACACAATGCTGTTATATCATCCATAAGAAAGAACTTTCAATAAATCATGAAAATATCTGTATTTTGCAAGCACTTAAACTTCTGTCCGGACCTTTAACCTTGAGACAAGCTGTACATTTCAACATAATGTTAAACAGGACTTTGTGTTTCAGTACAGAGAGTCAGTGCAGCTGAAAGCACACAAGACAGCTAGAAAGCCATTCTGTCCGTGTCTGCTGTAGTTAGTTATTGGTAGCAGACACCTGCGTATTAGAGTCGGACAGGGCTTTGATTTAGCCAGGCTTGAATCACAGCCCTCTCTGGTTTTATGTGTTAGTGCTTTGTTCAGCTCTGCTCCTCTGTGGCTCAGCAACATTAACTGTGACATTTTATTCCGCTGTCCATGAGAAATTATTAATTTAGATTTTTTTTTTCACACACATGAAGTAATACAAGTATAATTAAATGAAGTAATAATGAAAATAACATTGTTATTTACTAATTCTAATGTCTACTACACCTGCAACATCGTGTTACTCAGTAAACATAGCTTCCTTCTGCTCAAAAAGCTTAACACTAAAAGCCCAAAACACAATCTCTCAGTTTTTATATTGGAATTGTCTATGGTAGGGGTCGGCAACCTGCGGCTCCGGAGCCTCATGTGGCTCTTCAGGCCATCCGCAGTGGCTCCCTGTGGCTGAAACTCCAAACAGGAAGAATGTACAAAAAATTAAAAGAAAAAGTTTTTTTTTTTACCAGCATTCAATTTTGATTTCAGTTGCATTTTTTTCATCAAAAGTCACAATGTCCCTAAATCATGTTAAAAACTAGTTTATGGTACTATGTCTTAAAGCATGGGTCTCAAACTCGTGGCCCTCGTGATGATATTTTGTGGCCCCCACCTTGATACGAAAGTTTAATGTGAGATTTATATGAATGGCACTTTACCGTGTTGTGTGGGGAAGGTCCCTTTAACTCCTTTTTTTGGTAATTTTGTGTCTGTTTTTTGGTAATTTTGTGTCTTTTTTTGGTAATTTTGTGTCTTTTTTTTAATAATTTTGTGTCTTTTGGTAATTCTGTGTCTTTTTTTGTCATTTTGTTTCTTTTTTAAGTAATTTAGTTTTTTTCTGTCATTTTGTGTCTTTTTTAAATAATTTTGTGTCTTTTTTGGTAATTCTGTGTATTTTTTCGTAATTTTGTGTCTTTTTTTTAGTACATTTTGTGTCTTTTTTGGTCATTTTGTGTCTTTTTAAAGTAATTTAGTTTTTTTCTGTCATTTTGTGTCTTTTTTTTAGTAATTTTGTGTCTAATTTTGGTCATTTTGATACTGCCTCCAGCGGCCCCCAGGTAATTTGAGTTTGAGACCCTTGTCTTAAAGTAAAAAATAATGTCTCAAACTGTATAGCAGGGTGAAAAATCTGCCATAGAAATGTTCAGCTGAGCTCAGACTGTTCATGTGACCTTGAATTACTGTGACAGTCTCACGTGACTTTAATATGCCCACTGTGTGTAACAATACTTACTGTAGAAATAGAAATAACAACTCAAACCTGCATTATTATTTTACCCTCAACATATCTTTTTCTTGTTTTGTCACACTCCTCTTTTCCAGATGATGGGGAAATTCTTTAGTGGCCTTGCTCAGTCGGGTGCTTGGTGCTGTTTTGATGAATTTAACCGGATCGACATTGAAGTGTTATCTGTCATAGCTCAGCAGCTCATAACCATACGGAACGCCAAATCTGAAAAGGTACATCCATACACACACATACACAACACTTTTGCATTATTTTTAACACACTGTTAATTGTATATAGAGAATAATTAAGCATATTGCTCTCCTAATTTTTTGTGATTAAACTTTTTATTTGAAGAAAAACAAAACAGCACGTACAGGTTTCTCTACATTTTGAGGACATATCAAGTCTTTTCATCAAAACATAAAAAGAAAGAAAATGGTTAAAAAATGAAAAGAAAAAAAAGAAGAAAAAAAATAATAAATTAAGTTAAAAATCAAAAACACATCCTTGCAAAAGCATTTACACTTGATCACAATACTCCTATAAAGACATACTTATACCTAAATTGATAGACAACTTTAAAATCCTAAAAAAAAATAATGATAATTAGAAAATCACAATAACAGCCGTAATAATAGTGAGTTTATCTGCCCCATGTGCACCTTCCCTCTGTGCAAAATTAATGATATATGCTAATAAAGATTGTCACTGTAAAAATATAATAATTATAGCTTCATATGTTTTTAAATGCATAAATAGTGATGTAATGTAAAATGAAACTCTTCAGCTTTCCATGTTTTCTGTGATTTTGAACAAAACACCCTTTAATTTGCTTTACATAAACAATGACTAAACACACTTTCATGTTGATTTGATGACAGAAATCCCATAGTTTTGGCCTTAAATATGCTACAAGCTTGACTAAACAGCAGTCAGTAATCTAATGTAGCATTTCTGTATTTTCCATCAACACCATCAGGTTAGAAGCCAGCACAAATGACATAAATTAGAAATTAATAATAAATCATCCCCACATAGATATTAATACACAGTATACTATACATGTTTAAAACGTCTAAGCATCATGTATAATCAAGAACATCCCACTCAACAGCTGTCAAGGTTTCAATTTGAGGGCCGGGAGATCAAGCTGGTGATGACGTGTGCTGCCTTCATCACCATGAACCCAGGCTACGCTGGAAGAACAGAGCTACCTGACAACCTTAAAGCTCTCTTCAGGCCCATAGCCATGATGGTGCCCAACTACGCTCTCATTGCTGAGGTAACAGGCTCTATGCGTCTGCATTGTTGTACAGTAGTGTTCAATATAATAGCAGTCCAATGTGACTAACCAGATGAATCCAGGTTTTTCGTATATTTTTTATTGCTACGTGGCAAACAAGGTACCAGTAGGTGCAGTAGATTCTCAGAAAACCAACAAGACCCAGCATTCGTGATATGTACGCTCTTAAGGCTGTGCCATTGGGCAATTAGTTGAAAGGGGTGTGTTCAAAAAAATAGCAGTGTCTGCCGTTGACTTTACAAACTCAAAACTATTTTGTACAAACTTTTTTGTTTCTAGGATTTAGCAATCCTGTGATCCATTTTGATGGTTGACTTCCGTTTTCTGCCATGTGTCTCTGGTTTTGCTCTCCATTTTCAGGCATTGGAGATCATTTCAGCCTATAATTGTTTGCACCTCTTTATAGGTTTTCCCCTCTCCAATTAACTTTTTAATCAAAGTATGCTGTTCTTCTGAACAATGTCTTGAACAACCCGTTTTCCTCAGGCTTTCAAAGAGAAATGCATGTTCAACAAGTGCTGGCTTCATCCTTAAATAGGGGCCACCTGATTCACACCTGATTTTTCTCAAAATTGATGACCTCACTGATTGAATGCCACACTGCTATTTTTTTTAACACACCCCTTTCAACTAATTGCCCAATTGCACAGCTTTAAGAGCTGCATATCACCAATGCTGGGTCTTGTTGGTTTTCTAAGAACCTACTGCACCTACTGGTAAATGGTTTGCCATGTAGCAATAAAAAATATGCTAAAAACCTGGATTAATCTGGTTAGTCACATTGGACTGCTATTATTTTGAACACTACTGTATATGCTTGCCAATTTCATGCACATATCTCATTCCCTGTTCCTCTGTCCAGGTGATTTTGTACTCCGAAGGATTCGTGTCCAGTAAGACCCTAGCAAGGAAAATGACCCAGATGTACAAGCTTTGCTCGGAGCAGCTGTCCCAGCAGGACCACTATGACTTTGGCATGAGAGCCGTCAAGTCTGTCCTGGTCATGGCGGGGTCAGAGCAGCACACTCACACATTCACTGACACACATGTGCAGTCACATAGAGACAGTATGTCTCAGTATGTTTAGCATCCATTTACCTAAAGTGCTGTATGAGATTGGTAGGGTTTAATCGATATGCTGCTAAACAGCACACAGCTGCAATATTGTAGTCCACTGCAGAAACACTCATCAGTGAGCTGGGTACTTTCTCATCTAACCTGTGTGGACAGTTTAAATCAGGGGTCTCAAACTCAAATTACCTGGGGGCCGCTGGAGGCAGTATCAAAATGACCAAAAAGAGACACAAAATTACTAAAAAAAAGACACAAAATGACAGAAAAAAACTAAATTACTTAAAAAAGACACAAAATGACAGAAAAAATACACAAAATGACCAAAAAATACACAAAATCACAAAAATGACACAAAATGACTGAAAAAACAATAAATTACTTAAAAATGACACAAAATGACCAAATTATACACAAAATGACCAAAAAAAGACACAAAGTTATCAAAAAAAAAGGAATTAAAGGGACCTTCCACACACAACACGGTAAAGTGCCATTCATATAAAACTAACATTAAACTTTCATATCAAGGTTGGGGCCACAAAATATCGTCACAAGGGCCGCAATTGGCCCGCGGGCCGCGAGTTTGAGACCCATGGATTAGAGGGTTAGAGCCTCTGACTGTTAAAATAACCCAATTCATACTTGTGACTACGATTGATTCACACTCTGGAGAACAATATACGGAAGACAATAGAAAGATTTTGAGACAGCAAAAACACAGTCGTTTCTGGTGTGCATGGTTGCATAAATACTGTAGTTTTCAATGGATCCCCAAGGGACTTGAACACACTGATTGATTTAATCAGAGTAGAAAATGACTCATTTTGACACTGATGAAGACTCAGTAGTGTCAACATATCAGTCTGTTTGCACAATTAAAGGCTGCAAATCCATCAGTGCGCTCCAGTTCCCTTGGAGGTTTTCTGTGCTACAACTGAGAAGCACCTGGTGCAGCTGCATGGTGAAAGATGTGCAAAGAACTCTGTTGTAGCTGGATTTGAATGGATGTTCTCGAGCATTTGTATGGAAAGTCATGCTTACACCGGTTGGTTATTAGCTGAAGCTCAGGGAACTGTAATTGGCTTGTGATTCATTGTCTGTCTTTGCCTACATATTACTCCTCTGAGTCTGCTTGTTCCACACTAAGCACACATTCATTATCTCCCACTCTAATGTCTCTAATGTTTTTACTTTGTTTTTTTATAATGGAGTGGAGCCAACTTGTTGTGAAGATGAGGTTGTGCATTATTAAATTATCAACTCATGTCTGCTGCTTATTATCTTTATTACAGCTCTATTTGTCAGTCGTCTATTTTCCACTGAATATGACCATTATATTGATAATTTAATCACAGATTACTGATATTTATTTAACCCTTTGATGCACAACATGGGTCTAAAGTGACCCGACAAGGTTTTTATGTTCTACATTTTTGCAATAAATTATTTTCATCATTCAGTATTCCAGGTTTTCCTCAATTAGTTTGTTTTTGATCATCATACATCCTAATTTTATGTTTTCCTTCATTCATTTTTTAATAAAATCCCTTTTTGTGTGACAACTCTTCTAATGCACAACATGGGTCAAAAATGACCCATGTCCATTTTTTAGCTAAGTAGCTTGCTAAGCTAACTACTTCTTGGCTAAGTAGTTAGCTTAGCAAGCTACTTAGCCAAGTAGTTAGCTGTGTAATAACACAAAAACTTATTTTCCTCATAAAGTATGATCAAAAACAAGATATTTAAAGAATACTTGGAATATTCAATCATAAAATAAGTTGATATCAAAAGATAGAGCATTAGTAATGTTGGCGAAGGAAAGTGTTATTGAAATTTCTTTTTTCACAGACTTTCTTCTTTCCTTTCTGATATGTTAATGCATTATTTAAACTGTTTTGTTAAGTTCTTGTGGAGTTCATTGTACTAGATTAGATCAAGATGTAGTGAGGAATGAACAAAGTAAAGAAAATAGATGAATGACAAAAAGAAGATAAATCAAGCAGAAAGCAGAAAAGCACTTGATTGATGCAGTATTTGTCATTGACTCTAACAAATATCTCACTTTAAAAAAAATGCTCGATGTATACAATACCTAGGTTCACATGAAATGCATGAAATTTAATGTAATGATGTGTGTTCTCAGGTCTCTAAAGAGAGAAAACCCCCACCTCAGTGAGGATGTGGTTCTTATCAGAGCCCTGAGGGACTCCAACCTGCCAAAGTTCCTCACTGATGATGTTGTGCTGTTTGGGTAAGTCTATCAGATTTTTTTTTTTTTTAAGGAAGCACATGTTTCTTCTCCAAAGTCCTCCAAATGGACACATACTGAAAAATAACAGGGCAACAGTATATTACAAAAGACCTACAACCTACAAATAAAAGGTACATTTCAATGAGAAAACAACTATTATAACAATTAAAACAACTATTCTAATTTGTGTATACTGTATATGTGTTATGCCAATCTAGTGGTATCCTGTCTGACCTCTTCCCTGGTGTGAGTATTCCTGAGCATGACTACGGTGTGCTGCACACCACCATCCAGGACTCTCTGGTGAAGCGAAACCTACAACCACTGGAAAGCATGACCAAAAAGGTACAAGGGGGAAATGTCTCATTCCCATTTTTTTATATATATATTAGGGAAGGAAATACTTTTTTTAATACAGGTGCATTTCAATAAATTAGAATATCATTAAATAGTTTATTTATGGCAGTAATTCAATTCAAAAATGGAAATAACACATTATATAGATCCATCACACACAATGAAACATTTCATGTCTTAATTTATTTAATTTCTTCTAATTACAATGATTATGGGATTATGATTACAATAAAAAATTGAACTTTAGAAAAGACCAATTTAAAAAAGTCTAATAATTCTAATTATAATGATTATGGCTTACATTTAATGAAGGCCTAAAATTCAATGTCTCAAAAAATGTTTAATATTACAAAAGATCAATTTTAAAAAGTATATTATGATTATGATAAAACATTTTTTGAATATTTCCAAAAGACCAATTTAAAAAAAGTCTAATAATTCTGATTATAATGATTATGGCTTACATTTAACGAAGACCTAAAATTCAATGTCTCAAACAATGTTTAATATTACAAAAGACCAATTTAAAAAAGTCTAATAATTCTAATTATAATGATTATGGCTTACATTTAATGAAGACCTAAAATTCAATGTCTCAAACAATGTTTAATATTCCAAAAGACCAATTTTAAAAAGTATGTTTAATATAGTATTTTTTGCCACTGTAAAGTATGTCCATCTATATGACTCAATACTTGGTTGAGGCTGTTTGACTTGAACTCCTGGAAATGGACTTTTCCATCATATTATAATGTATTGAGATGCAGCCTTATTTATCGTCTGTAAAATACTTTACATGTATATACATTTTAAAAGATGATACTTGTATTATTTTTACTTTGATGTAAATTTGTATTTAGTTTGGTTTTGTAAACGACCCTAATTCACCTTCTTTTTATTTCTTTTTATACAACCAGGTGATCCAACTGTACGAGACCATGTTAGTGCGTCATGGTGTTATGTTAGTGGGGCCTACTGGTGGAGGTAAGACCACCGTCTACAGCATCCTGGCAGACACACTGGAGTCCCTCCATCGCACAGGCCACTCTGCAAACAACCCCTTCTATCAGCTTGTCAGGACCTATATTCTCAACCCCAAGTCTGTCACAATGGGAGAGCTCTACGGAGAGGTACTGGTGACAGGAGAATAAACAGCACACAGATGGGTGATTCTCATGAACATGGTACAGCTCATAGCAAAAATCCAAGAGCATTGAATTCTTTGACCCGTTATAACATATACAATCTAAAGTCACTGTTTAATATGAATTTATAATCTATTTGAACATTTTACATTTATTTTCTGACATTTTTAGAGACACTGTGAGCAAAATGAATTACCGTAACACACTTTTAAATAGAAATAAAAAAACAATGAAATGTTTTTTTTTGTTTTTTTTCTTTGGCGAGCACTTAAATATGCTCAAGGGTAGCTGGTATCACCAACATGTATTTTATTAAAATTTACACATATTTTAATTCAAACAATTCTATCATTACTGAACATTTAACCAGTTTTTTCTCATCAATTTTCATTCATTCTCATTGTTCGTTATACATTGTTAAAAACATTATATTTGATTAGTTTCTGTTAAATTATACATTTTTAAACACATGTATATTTATTTTTATAAAGTTTATTTAATATTTATTGTATATAAGTGTGGGGAAACCATGACATTTGTGAATCAAAAATATGTTAAAAAATCTAGAAACTATTATTTTAGCACAAAACAATGAATTGTGCCTCATTATGGCTATATTGTTCATTCATATAAAAGTGAAATATATTTAGTTTAATAAAGTATGTCCTTATAATCTTCACAGACAGACTTAGACTGGCTTCATGAGAATCACCCAGCAGCTTCTTCACCTCTCTCTCTCTCTACATTCATTATTTTTTACAACCCCTCAGGTTAACACATTAACACTGGAGTGGCGTGACGGACTGATGGCGCTGAGCGTCCGTGATGCGGTCAACGACACCACTGACGACCACAAATGGGTGATCTGTGACGGGCCAGTTGACGCCCTGTGGATTGAGAACATGAACACGGTGCTGGATGACAACAAGATGCTCTGCCTGGCTAACAGCGAGCGAATCAAGCTCACTTCATCCATACACATGGTGTTTGAGGTTAGAGCTGAACACAGTGAAAGTATAGTTTAGATTTATTGAAGTGTATGGTTGTATGAGGCAAGGTTATAATAGTTTTGGATTTTTCATTAGTTTTAGTTTTAATTTCGTTGTCAATCTTTGTTTTCAAATTAAGTTCGTTTTAATTAGTTTTTATTTTGGGGGAAAAAGTTATTAGTTAGTTTTAGTTTAGTTTTTATTAATTTTAGTTAGTTTTAGTTATTTTTGTAACCACAAAAACTCTTTTGATATCAACTTATTTTCTGATTGAATATTCCAAGTATTCTTAAAATATCTTGTTTTTGATAACAACAGATCATTATTTCCATTTTGCTTCTCATACTTTATGAAGAAAAAAAGTTTTTGTATTATTACACAGCTAACTACTTGGCTAAGTAGCTTGCTAAGCTAACTACTTAACCAAAAAGTTTACTAAGTAGTTAATTTAGCAAGCTACTAAGCTAGATACTTAGCTAAGAAGTTAGCTAAGTAGTTCACTTAGCAAGCTAATTAGCTAAATACTTAGCCAAAAAGTTAGCTCAGTAGTCAGCTTAGCAAGCCTCTTAGCTAAATACTTAACCAAGAATTTAGCTAAATAGTTAGCTTACCAAGCTAATTAGCTAAATACTTAGCTAAGAAGTTAGCTAAGTATTTAGCTTAGCAAGCTACTTAGCTCCAAAAAGTTTTGGTGTTAGTTTTAGTTGTTTTGTAATGGGGTATTTGTTGAGTGTGAGATTCAATAAGGTCACAATAAATGTTGCCTTTATTTCCTTTGTCTGATCCATCTCAGCCCCAATAAGTTTATTAAGTCATAAAACCAGATAGATGAAATACATTTCATATCAACCAAAAGGACGAAAGACGAAAACTAAGGACATTTTCACCATAATTTTAGTTAGTTTTGGTTAGTTTTGTAACCACATATACAGTTTCAGTTAGTTATCGTTTTTTAAAAACTGTCTTTTTTGTTTTTACTTCAGTTAATCAAAATGTTTTTTCAATTCTAGTTTTCCTTATTTCATTAGTTTTCATTAACTATAATAACCTTGGTATGAGGTACTTGTCCGTAGTCAATGCGTTTGGTACAGCCCCAGTTTGGAGAAGCAGGCAGTGGTACCCATACAGAAGTGCCAGCAGCAAAGCGTATTTTGGCCACTTAAAATATATCAAGATCAGTTTAAGTGTACGCTATATTTAGGATATTTTCTCTGTGTTATCCTGCTGTCAGGGAGCTCTGTTTCAGCTCATGCCAGGGGAACTGAAGCCGATTTCTATGCTCTATTCAAAGCCACCAGACTCCATTGACAAAAAAGGTAATCAATGGAGTCTGGTGGCTTTGACGAGAGTGTATAAAACAGCCTCAGTTCCACCTGTGTAAACTCAGGCAGGGCTGTCTGAAGGCAAGCTAAATCTGTGAAAATATTCTAAATATAGCCTACACTTAAAGAAAAGTGGAGTTTTTTCTTCAATGGCTTAAATATATTTTGCTGCTTCCCTGGTTCTTAGTACATGGCTTAGCTTCTGTGTCTTTACTTCAAACTAGCGGCATGCCTCCACCACCTACTGTAGGTAATTCCCGGACAAATACATCATATAACTACACTTTGATAAATCTGAACCTTTCCTTTAATATTTTGTCTCATCAATAAGCAGTTTTCTGTGCTCTATCTTTTGATATCAATTTATTTTATGATTGAATATTCCAAGTATTCTTTAAATATTTTGTTTTTGATAACAACAGATCATTATTTCCATTTTGCTTCTCATACTTTATGAGGAAAAAGTTTTTGTGATATTACACAGCTAACTACTTGGCTAAGTAACTTGCTAAGATAACTACTTAAGAAGTTAGTTTAGCAAGGTACTTAGCTAAATACTTAACCAAGAATTTAGCTAAATAGTTAGCTTCGCAAGCTATTTGGCTAAATACTTAGCTAAGAAGTTAGGTAAGTATTTATCTTAGCAAGCTACTTAGCTAAAAAATGGACATGGGTCAATTTTGACCCATGTTGTGCAAAGAAGAGTAGTGACACAAAAAGGGATTTTATAAAAAAAAATGAATAAAGGAAAACATAAAATGAGGATGTATGATGCTCAAAAACAAACTAATTGAGGAAAACCTGGAATACTGAATGATGAAAATATTTTATTGCAAAGATATAGAACATAAAAACTCTGTCGGGTCACTTTAGACCCACGTTGTGCATCAAAGGGTTAATCTATTTATTAATTGTGTTTTTCAGGTCCAGGATTTGGCTGTAGCCTCTCCAGCCACAGTCAGTCGCTGTGGGATGGTATATATTGACCCAGATGAGCTCAAGTGGATGCCATACGTACAGACATGGATCAGTGGTCTAGGAGCCAAGGTTGTACATATTTTATCTCTGTTTTTTCCCAGATAAAAATATTTTATCACTTCTAAGTGGCTAAATGCAATCTAATTATAACAAAGGATTAATGCTTGACAGCTAACTGCCTCTAAAGCAGTAGTTCATGGTTTTAGAAATACTATTTTATCTGATATGGGATCCCACAGGTCAGTGTTAGTACATGCTGTATTCTCTGTCTGAAAGTGTGACTGTGTGTTCCTGGCTGTTTGTGCACTGGTACATGAATGGTAATGTGCCTTCTCAGGCTTTACAAGCAGAAGAACTTAAGTGTCAGCATAAACGTCAACGACAGCACATCACATCAAACTTTATAGCTTGCAACATTAGCCCTGAGCCTTTTAGGGTGACTTAACACTGCGGTGAGCTGGGTCATCTCTCCCTGCAACTTTTGACTCTCTCTCTCTTTGCATATCTGTCTCTGTCTCAGTGTCTAATTGGCTGAAGCTCATATGTTTGTTGACAGTGAAAATCTGTCATTTGTTTGTGTTGTCTGTCTTGTTTGTGCCATCTAAAGTCAGTTCTCCATTGAGATACTTCAGTCAGTTTTTAACAAGCAACATTTTTGGGGAAAGGACTTTCTTTCCTTTGTTGAAGTGCTGCATTGTGCTTAGTCTGGGATAACTTTGATTACACTTTGTGTGTTGTTAGAGTTAGAGTTTATTCAGGTTTTTAATTTGTTTTGTATTGATTTCCACTTAGCTTTTTTAACTTAGAGAGTCAGTCTCTTTGTCTCTTGGGGAGTAGGAGAGCATTGCCTACACTTATTCCAACTTCCTGTCTTTTCAAATTGCTTCAAATTAGTAGCTTTTGTAGAGTGCCTGTTCACGGAATAGTTCAGCTTTTGGATAATAAGCTTTTTCCGTTTCTTGCTCAGAGTTAGATGAGAAGATCGATACAACTCTCATGTCTGGGGCCTTATGACATAAATGTCTGAAATTTTATCTTATCAGTTTCTGATTACATTCAGGATTTTTGGTATTACAGAAAAATGATTTCTAACTGCATTTAGGAAAAAATCCTTATGTTAAGATAGAAATCTTGCTATTACAGAACTGTCCTCACTTGAGGATTTCCCAAGTTAGAGTCATAGAGTCTGTCTGAAATTCAAAATAACTTCTAAAATGGCAGCAGTGCTGTTGTTTCGTCTGACAATGACAGTGAAGATGATGGGAAGATGGGAAACAACAAGCACTGAAATATAATGATTGAAAGCCTTCTCAAACTGCATGATGATGCTTTACTGCCAAGTAGGGCTGGGCGATATGGCCCTAAAACAATATCACAATATTTCAGGGTATTTTTACGATAACGATATTCTTGACGATATTACCAAATACTGAAAAATATATAGAAAATATGATTTTTAGTCTGTATACAAAAATAAAAAACGAAAATCAATCATCTAAAATGTGGTGTAAATTCCAAGTCTCAACAGTTGCCAAATACATTTTTTTTTTACTTAAAAAAAAAAAAAAATTTATTCAACCTTTATTTAATCAGGGAATATCCCATTGAGATTAAGAACCTCTTTTTCAAGGGAGCCCTGGCCAAGAGGCAGCAAACACAAAATACAGTTTTATATTTACATTAGATACTACATTAGATATTGCATTTTGTGGAATTGGCCTCAATAACTCTCAGTTTGGATTTAAAAGAGCTCAAAGAATCTAAGTCAGTTAGTTTCCAGTTTTTCTGTAGTATATTCCAGCATAAGGTGCAGAGTACAGAAATGCCTTTTTACCCAACTCTGTATGAACAGAAGGGATAGAAAGCAACAATTGATCTTGTTAACGAAGAGAATAAGATCCAGCATTTCTCACAGTAATTAAGGTGCAAGTGTATGAAGGCAGCAGTCCCAATATTGCCTTATAAATGAAAGTATACCAATGACTAACCTCCTCTTCACTCTGTGCTTCCTCTGTAGCTCCCGGACCCAGTGCGAACATACCTATTGGAGCTGTTTGAGCAGTATGTGGAGCAGGGTCTTCAGTTTGTGGTGAAGAATTGTACCCAGGCTATTCGACAGGTGGACATCAGTAAAGTCACCACTCTGTGCTGCCTGCTGGAGGCACTGCTGCTGGGCAACGGAGGGCCAGACCTTCAAATGGTACATTAAACACAGGATTTAACTGTCACTGTAATCTATTTCACTTCTGTCTATAGTGCCAAACAAAGGACCAATCTATCAGTGGAAATAAGAACAGTTTTACACAAAAACTCAGTAATCAAAGAGATTAATAGTAATGATGAAAAATAAATGGAGTCAAAGCTAAAAGAAACTCAAAAAAGGGGAGAGATAAATAAGAAAATATATACTATATTATTATTTTTTTTTTATTTTTTCTCTTCAGATTCAGATTCAACTTTATTAATCCCACAGCGAGGAAATTTCTTTGTTACAGCTGACCACAAAAATTTCACACAAAATGATTTCCCTTTTAGATAAAGATTAAAAAATAAACAATAAACAATCTAATAGAAAAAGACATTTAACAATATACAATATACTATGTACAACTTAGTGCAAATTAAGTAAAGAAATGTGTCAAATGTTCTTTTTTCTTATTTTTCAACACTCAATATTGTTGATATGTTTGGTTGGTAGTATTGACATTGATATTTATTTATTTATTTTTTGTTTGTTATGCTGCACTACCATTATATCTTCTTTATTGCTGTTGCTATTATTGCCCAATTGATGCTTGCCACACCTGCTTGTTTGTTTGTTTCAAGCTAAATGGAAAAACCAATACAATTTCTCAAGGTCATGTGACAAAAGCAGCATCTCATGTGTACACCTAATTTTAAAGCATGCCATTATTTACAAACTGAGCTTCTTCTCATTTGATGTTCTTCTGTGTGTTGATGTCAGGATTCCAAGCATCTCAACAGTATATTATGTCAGACCTTCATATTTTGCTACCTGTGGGCAGTAGGCGGAAACCTGACCAGTTCTCACTGGGACGCTTTTGACACCTTCATCAGAGAGCAGTTTGAAGACAACAACAATGCTAAGGTACATGTACCTGCACACACACTCACAGATACACACAGAGACAAATGGACAGGATGGAGGGATTTTGGCACTGTACTATATTATAGCGTTTGGAGATACCACATATTTTCATAATGAACTACACATACATACATACACTAGCCTGGCTAACGCCAGACAATATCACAAATGAGATCTAGTCTGGATACCACCAATTCATTTTTTGATGGAGGAGGCGTGGTTTATGAGCCTCCAGAGCCGTTTATTGGGCGCTACGAATGTCTATCATAAGCGTTTGTCCGTAGCTCTCAGCCAATCATATCAGTTATACCAGATGATGTATGTAGAGCGACAGAAATTGATGTTTACATAGCCAGACCAGCCCATCTCTACTCTGAGACTAAAATGCTCAATTCTGCTTCTATGTTGTGACTCTGGCTGCTCTGTAGTTTCAGCTCACAGTCTACAGGCTGTGTTGGTGTGTGTGTGTGTGTGTGTGTATGAAGGTTTGGGTTCTGCTCTGCATTCTTTATGTATGTTATCATTTTTGTTTGTTCAAATTTCATTGTAAAATTTGAAAACTACGGTAATACAAATATTGTTAAAAAAAAGATATTAGTAGTTTTCAGAAACTTAATGCTGCAATTCCAATGTTTTTTTCTGGCGAATGGTTGATAAATGATATCACTTGTTATGCAGCTTACGTCAGATAGCTATAGAGTTTTGAAAAAAAACCCTCAACCTCTTGCCAAACGGTAAGCCATGTGCACTGACAGCCAAAACAATCGAAAAACTAAAAAGCCTAAAATGTTCTTAGTGAGGCAAAGGGGTGAAAGTCTTCTCTGCCACTCAAGGCATTTTTTTTATCCCTCATCAGTATTACAGAGTCAAATCCATTTACCAACGCATTTTGCTGGTATGAGCATGAAATATGTGAAAAGGCCTGAAGGTTAACTCGTATTATATTACATCAAAGTAGTCTTGGCACTGCATGTATCGAGCTGGAGCACAGCTTGCCTGAAAGAGGATTATTCTCTATGATATCAGTCACTCATGTGAAATGAAGACATTAAGAATTCACATTGTACATTTTAGTAATACCTTCAGCGGGTTACTGGGAACATATTGGAAAGATAAATCTGGTACAATGATTAGCTCTGTGCCAAGGTTATAAAAGGCCAGTACATGACAACTTTTTCCATCTACAGTGTATTTAAGTGGACTTATACATATAATTACTTCATTTAAAATAACATATTTCTGAGTATTTCATTTTGTGTCTTTTGTTGTGTCTTTTTTAGTAATTTTTTGTCTTCTGTGGGGTTTTTTGGGGTCATTTTTGTCTTCTCATTTTGTGTCTTTTTGTCATTTTGTGTCTTTTTTTAGTCATTTTGTGTCTTTTTTTTGTCATTTTATGTCTTTTTGTGTCTCTTTTTTAGTCATTTTGTGTCTTTTTTAGTCCTTTAGTCCAAAATAAAATGTGATTTCTAACCTTTTTTACTTTCAAAACACTATCATGCTCAATAAAGAATTTTAAAATGTTGCAAATGTGAACAAAGGTTGCAAATATAACATATAAGAGGGTTCCATCCAGTTCTATCATTTTATACTAAATATATTTGAGCTTGTCTCCAGTTTTACTTGGTATATCATCATCAAACTGAAACTGGCCTCATGGAGTTTACAGCCAGAACTTTAGAGGTAAATTTACAGTAGAGTATTTCTACATGTACGCATTTCGTCAATACTGAGCAGAACATATTCTTAAAACAACCATTTTTTTCCTAAAGTTTTGACAGATTATGTAAAATTTGTTACATACTATAATGTTGCAATGTAAACGTGGATTATATATTTTTTTCTCATTTTAGTTCACTTCTGTTTTCCTGTATATATATATCAGATTTTTATGCAAAAAAAAAATACTGGTTACACCAACTGACAATGGATTAGATCAGTGGTTACCAACCTTTTTCTTGAGGGACCCACATTCTTACCATTATAAACTTTGGCGACCCCCTCACTGTGTTATGGGACAGTGGTACAGTCTTAAATTTGTTAGCCATCTGCGGTCCACATAGTATCTCAGCCATTTTAATGCAAGCAGGTTTAACCAGTGTTTCCCCAATGTTGTGTAGCTTTTTGGCTTGCACAATAAGGAGAGAGCACTCAAAAGACGCAACCTTTTCCAGCTTCATTAAAACTGTCCATAATGTTTTGGGGCCTGTTTGTGCCAATGAGCTCCCTTTTTCTGAGGAAAAAATTTTGGGTTTACCCACTGTCTCGGGATATTTAGTTGTCTGCTGTTACTTTAGCTTGCGGGGATTCAAACTTTCATTTGCAAGTTTCTCACTGCAAAAGATGCATTCGGCTCTAATTTTGTCCATTGCTTCTATGAAGCCGACCTCAATGTAACTTTCACGGTACCCTCTCTTTTTCTTTTTGAGATATTCAGCATTCTCGTCTCCCTGATGTTTCACCATTTTTCCATTAGCTCTGTGTTTCTGTTGCTAGGTGAGGTTACCGCTAGGCGAGGATACTGCTAGACGAGGTTACCGCTAGGTGAGGTTACCGCTAGACGAGGTGACCGCTAGGCGAGGTTACCGCTAGGCCAAGTTACCGCTAGGTGAGGTTACCGCTAGGTGAGGTTACCGCTAGGCGAGGATACCGCTAGATGAGGTTACAGCTAGGTGAGGTTACCGCTAGACGAGGTGACCGCTAGGCGATGTTACCGCTAGGTGAGGTTACCTCTGTGTCTACTGCAGGAGGGATGTTAAACACACCCTTATTCTCGTGATATAGCCTTTATTTTTAAACTTTTCTATAGTGAATTTTTATTTAAATAAATGAATAAACATTTAATGTCGCCCTTGTTATTGTTCCACTACTGAATTTAATGCTGACTCATCTATAATTAACACATTACATTTATTACATCCCTTAAAATCATTAAGAGGGCTTCACGACCCCCCATGGACCTTTGGCGCCCCCCTGGGGGGGTCGGGCCCCCCTTGTTGGGAATCATTGGATTAGATCACGTCATTGACCCACATATTATGCTGCCTTGCCAAGATTTTATTTGGAAAGAAGGTGCAGAGAAGTAGATGAAGGACGGTAACAGGAAATGGAAAGTTAATTGTTTGAGAGGTTTGTTTTGGCTGCAGTCGTGTCAGATGATTGAGGGAACGGCTTACTGACGGAGGCAGAACACAGTGGGGAAGGAAGATGACTCACTTAGCTGAAGGTAGAGTGATCATGGAAGTGAAAGGTTCATAAAGGCTGCAGAGTATCATCTGGAACATCCCACATGCTTCTACATCTGTTCATCTGTCTGCACATAAGGAGCGCATGTTGTTTTGTTACGTCTTTGGGAACTTTAATATTATTTAGATCAGAAAACTGTTTGTGTGTATGCTTGTGTGTGTTTACCATGAGATGCAGCCAGTGTAGCCAGTCCCCAGCTGCGAAGCTTGAGGGAAAACAAACTGTGCACACATGCACACACACACACACACACACACATTAGTATCAGCAGTATTCAGGGAAACAAACTGGCAGGAAAATACGACTTAGCATGCCGCAGGGGAGCTTCCAGAGAGCCACATAACAATCTACAATCAACAACAGAGTAAAATGAGTTTCTTTAATGCCCAAATTCTTAGGAGGTTTTATTGCTAATCATTAGAAACACAGTCTAATTAAGGCACTTTTATCCATTTTTTGTAAAATTCATTACACTAATTTCTCAGGGTTTTTTGTGCATATTTTCATGGTGTTAATTAACATGCATTCTTTTGTGCCGTGTAGCTCCCGAAGCACGGCACCCTGTGGAGTGTGTACATGAACTTTAACCACAAGCGTCTGGAGCCGTGGGAGAAGATTATCCCTTCATTTAAATACAACAGGGAGCAGCCCTTTTTTGAGATGCTGGTCCCCACCACAGACACCGTCCGCTATGGCTACCTGATGGAGAAACTGCTCTCTGTGCAACGGTCTGTACTCTTCACTGGAGGCACTGGAGTAGGGAAGGTAAGGGTTCAGGAATACAGGAGAAACGGTAGCAACACTGTGACTTTAAAATGGTAGCACACTGACCTAATAGAAGTAATTCAACAAGAGAATCCATATTTAGCACTTTTTTGATCATTTGTTGCCCCTCTGTGTCCTTTAACCCATTAAGGCCTAAAACGCCTGGAAAAAATGCCTGTAAAACCTATGGGTGTCTCCACGGTGACACACGTGTAACAAACACTTTAAGTCTTCTAGAATCTCCCATATTCAGCTTTATGCTTCACCTTAACTCATTAAATCCCTAAGCGACACATACTCAACACCCTGGTGTGGTGGTCATGTGACTGTGACAAGAAGTGACTTCTCCAAAATGTGGCTGTGACTGGAAACAGAAATGTGAAAAAGAAGTTAAGTTCAAAAAGCTTATTTTTTGTTACAAGGCTAAATTTAAACCCATTTTACAATTCTAATCCGTTAATAGTTCGTCCTTTATTGCATTTAACTTGTTCTGACCATATTCCCTGAACAAATTAAAGTCACAATTAATGTTGGTCTGCTGTATTTGCACTGAAAAAAAAGAAATCACAGTAAGTGGTTATTTTTTATTTGCTTCAAACCTTTTGTATTCCTATTTATACTGTTATACATGCATTTGAGCATGAAATATGTTAAGTTACTGCACTGTAAACAAATAGACACAAGATAAACAAATAGACACAAAATGAACAAAAATTACACAAAATGACAAAAAATGACAAACAATGACAAAAAATGACAAAAAATGACAAAAAAAAGACTCAAAATGAACAAAAAAACACAACATGAATAAATAGACACAGACTGACCAAAAAAGACACAAAATGAACAAAAAAAGACACAAAATGAACAAAAAAGAGACACACTGAGAAAAAAAGACACAAAATGACGAAAAACATTAAATCTTAAAAGTGCAGTGTAAAAATGCACAAAATTACTAATTGCAATTAATGTTGGTCTGCTGTTCTTGCACTGAAAATAAAAGAAATCACAGTAAGTGGTTATTTTTTATTTGCTTCAAACCTTTTGTATTCCTATTTATACTGTTATAAATGCATTTGATCATGAAATATGTTAAGTTACTGCACTGTAAACATATTTAAAATTGCAGTTTCATCATATCTGGTTAAGTGCACGGTCCTATATGTGGCCCTGTGGTAGTGTCCATGAAAAATTGTGGCCCCCTGCAGCATTTAAGTTGCCCATCCCTGACTTAGATAAACAGTGATTCTAGAGATAATTACAAAATCCATATGAAATACCCCATAAATTGATGAAAAAAATAAATTGTTAAACCTTTATTAAAAAGCTTTTAAAACTAATGAACGTTTCAGTGTTTCAGGTCAAACTTGTTGGACAGGAAATGTTCTGTGTCCTTTTATTAAAACATTTTGATGTGTCCGTCTCTTCCAGTCAGTGGTTGCTCGAGGTCTTCTTAACAGCATCCAGGAAAAGGCCGGATACCTCCCAGTCTACATCAACTTCTCAGCTCAGACCTCCTCCGCCCGCACACAGGAAATCATCGAGTCCAAACTGGAGAAAAAGAGGAAAAACATGATGGGTATTGGCTCGCAGCTGCATCACAAGCATTCATATACTGCGATGTACAAAATATGTACCAAAAATGTTGTTATTGTCCTTGAATTTGACTGTTCATCTGTTCTTCTAGCCATCCTTTCATCTATCTGGTCATGCAGTTGGGTGAAAAATCCAGGAGCAAATTTAATACATATTTTCTTTGACCCTTTATAACATATACAATCTAAAGTCACTGTTTAATATGAATTTATGATCTATTTTAAACATTTTAAGGTATTTTCTGACATTTTTAGAGACACTGTGAGCAAAATTCATTACCGTAACACATTTTTAAATAAAAAATAACAACAAAAGTTTTTTTTTTTCTTTGGCAAGCACTTACATATGCTCAAGGGTAGCGGGTATCACCAAAATGCATTTTATTAAAATATACACATGTTTTAATGCAAACAATTCTATCATTACTGAACATATAACCATTTTTTCTCATCAATTTTCATTCAGATTTTGTTCTTTATACATTGTTAAAAACCATTATATTTGATTATATTCTGTTAAATTATACATTTTTAAACAAATGTATATTATTTTTTATAAAGTTGATTAAATATTTACTGTATATAAATGTGGGGAAACCATGACATTTTTTATCTGAACGCATTACAGTAATGAATTTCTGAATCAAAAATTTGTTTAAAAATATAGAAGACATTATTTTAACACAAAACAATGAATTGTGCCTCATTATGGCTATATTGTTCATTCATATACAAGTGAAATATATTTAGTTTAATAAAGTATGTCCTTATAATCTTCACAGACAGAACTTAGACCGGCTTCATGAGAATCACCCAGTTGTCCTTCACGATTCTGCTTTTTCAATCAATCTACATACAGTTTCACCCTTTGTTGCCATCTGAACATCTGTTAACCCTTTTCTCCTTCTCTCCTCATCCTCATCCTTTTCCCTTCTCCTCCCTGCAGGAGCTCCTGGTAACAAGAAGTTAGTGGTCTTTGTGGATGACCTGAATATGCCTAAACTGGACAGTTATGGATCTCAGCCCCCGATAGAACTCCTGCGTCAGTTCCAGGACTTTTCTGGCTTCTATGATAGAAACAAGTTCTTCTGGAAGGAAATCCAGGTACACCTGTATACAAATAGGATGTACTACATCGTAATGGTGCATGCGATTAATGATTATATGTGTGTATACATCTGGTTTTGGCTGCATTGACTTCAGCAGATGGCCGTTCTAGTGTCCCATAACAAGTTATTATCCGTTTTATGGACCTACAATCAGACAAGTAAACAATAGCATTATTCAGTTAGAACAGTATTAAGATAGAGCATTTTAGACATTCACAAAATGTTTTTTTTCAAAACTTTATTTATTGATTTTTTTTCCAAAAAGTAATACACAATGAACACAACAACAGACATACAGTCATAAAACCCCATCCCTCCCTCTCATAACCAACTCATCTCGGAGGAAAACAAATACTTGAGTTAATAAAAATTAAAAAATAAATAAAACAAAATGTATTAACCAATAAATAATAATAATTATAATTATAATAAATAAATTAAATAATATTAATGAAAATAAATAAATAAAATACAAAAATAAAATAAAAAATGGGGGGAAATAAATACATTAATTAATAATAATAATAATAATAATTAAAACAATAATACACAATACTACTACTACTACTACTACTATTACTAATAATAATAATAATAACAATAACAATAATGAAAGTATACATAATTAAAATGAATCAATTAAATAACAACAATAATAATAACGAAATAAAATATTCATATGCACCCCCCAGATTCATAGTGATCTCGATCCGTCCCCCCCACATTCCCTACATAAGCCGACAAACATCACCAGTATAACAGAGGATTAATGTTCCATTAGTTAGACTAATTCACATTGCAGCGCACATAGAGAGTCCAGCGTTTGTGGTACGCTAATGGTGCGTTCAAGGTCAACACGGATGTCAGAATTTTTCAACGTTGTTCCGAGCTCCAAGTTCTGACTTTTAAGTTCCGACTTTCAGTGTAAATTGAACACACCATAAGGCGTTACGGGAAGTGGTGTTAGACCCGTCTTCAAAATAAAAGCAAACACATGTAGCTTTCCAAATAAGAGCAGATGGATGTGTTAGCAGAATCCACCACAGAATTTACAAGAAAACTGTCAAAAATGATGCCTTAAATAAAACAGAACCCTTATTCTCCTTTACAATAATTCATTAAAATATGCAATGATTAAGACGAAATAGTGGCACTAGAATGTGTGAGAGGCACCGAATTTAAACGGCTCAATGAGGAGCTGAAGTTCTCATTTCACTCTGGGTGAGATGGCAAACAACTATTTGTTCATCGAAGTCTCCCTTTAAATGTTTGGTTGGTTTTCTTTTAAGTTAAATCATGAAGTTGTAGCTCTTTAGTTTTTGTTTTTACACAGTCAGCATCGACTTAAATTGTTTTATAGTGGGACCTTTTATGGAGTTGGTCCATTTAAACAAGAAACCCATTTATCTTATGTGCCTGTTTGTGTTTGTATCTGTATTTGTGCTAATATAGTGGACCCATATTTGTATTCTGCTTGTACTGTTTTCTGCATTTAACTTCTGCCGTCACACAAGACTGATTGTAGTTTAGACTGCATGTGATGCCTTACAATATAATGTAGTTGAGTGTGTGTATGTGTGTTGGTGTGCAGGTTCATATCCGTGATATTGGTGTTGCACATAAGCAATACAGTCAGTATATTGTGGGGTAATGCACTGCACCACACACACACACACAAGCTCACACACATGCAACCAGGAAATATATACTGGACTCACATTCATCCGGAGTAATCAGAGGGTGTTAAACTCAGGGAGGAGGTGTTTGTGATTTTCATTTGGAAACAATATAAAAGCAACCGACTTATTTTATTTAATAAATAGGTTTTTCCACTTACTCTGGATTTCAACTGATTTACCCTCCCTGTGGAGTATGATTTTTAAGCCATATATCAAGTTCAGCACACAAAAGAAGCAAAAATCCATCCTGACCAAAGCTTGAATCAGAATAGTACAGAAAGAGGAAAAACTGCCTGTCAATCTTGCCCCTGCCTGTCCTCTGCCCACAGGCATTTTCAACATTTCTGTATCTCCTTCTGATGCTCCACACCACTGCCTCTGGCTCAAATAGACTATTTTATTACTGGCAACATGTGTCTTTTTTTTCCTTTCTCAGGAGAAAATAAGATCATATTGCTCAT
The DNA here is from genome assembly GCF_030273125.1 of Centropristis striata. Lineage (NCBI taxonomy): Eukaryota > Metazoa > Chordata > Actinopteri > Perciformes > Serranidae > Centropristis > Centropristis striata. The sequence goes on along the minus strand of NC_081517.1, from coordinate 6,101,502 downwards.
ACAGGTTTTCGTGAATCTAGAGAAATGCAAATATCTACAACTTTGCAGATGCTGGAAAGGCTTCAGAGTTGTATCATGTTGTTTACATGTTGTTTGGATTAAATTAAATGTTAAATTAAAGTTTAAATTAAATGTATTTACCTGATATCTTCAAACGGAGAGAAAAGCAAACTTAAATGGGCTTTAATTTATTCTGAACTGTATTTGCATGCATACCATTTACTAGAACGCAACATTAATATATAATAAGCCCAGTCAAACTTGCCTCATATTTTCATGACATATATCCATCTCGGCAGGTGGGATTTTTGAACTTGAGGGACGAAGTTGTCGGCAAATGATTTCAAGTCAATGAGGTTTTTTTCCACTCCATGCCTTAACAAAAATATGTTTATTTATTTTTTTAAAGTGTAAACAACAACCAACATATTTACATAAATAAAAATAAGTTTGCACATGAAATTCCCAGTGCAGCTAAACAAATTTACTGACTTGAAGCTGACTCAATGAAGGACCCAAAAACATCTCTCCTCTGTCATCACCCTGAACATACTGCTGGGTGATTTCTTGTCTGTCCAGTCTGTCAAGCCTTTAAAACCAGTGTTTCCTACAGGATTTTCTGAAACTATGATGGGGGGACCAAAACAAAGTCTGGGGGTTATGGGGGCATGCTCCCCCAGAGAAACATTTTTGCCCTAAAAGCCTAAATTTGGTGCCTCTCGCACATTCTAATGCCACTATTTCATCTTGATCATTGCATATTTTTAATGAATTATTGTAAAGGAGAATAAGGGTTCTTCTATGTTTTATATAAGGTGCCATAATTTGACAGTTTCTTGCAAATTCTGTGGTGGACTCTGCTAACACATCCATGTGCTTTTATTTTGAAAGCTACATGTGTTTGCTTTTATTTTCAAGGTGGGTCTAACATGTTCTTACCGTAACGTCTTATAGTGTGTTTAATTTACACTAAAGGTCTGAACTTGGAGCTCGGAACAATGTCAAAAATTCTGACATGCGTGTTGACCTTGAACGCACCATTAGCCGCTCTCTTTGTGCGCTGCGCATGCATCTCGGTGTTCATCAAGTGCTATTGCTTGCATCAAAGTAAATATTTTCTAGTGCTGAAACAATAAGTCAGCCAATTTTAAAAGGTCCAGCTTCTTAAATGTGCTGATTTTCTATGTTTAATGTCATTGTGAATTTTGGACTGTTGGACAAAACAAGCAGCATGAAGATGTCACATTTGGCTCCCTAAAAATTGTATAAAGCATTTATTTCCAAGGACTAAATCAATTGATTACTTGAGAAAATAATCAACGGATTTATTCATTTTGAAAATAGTTCCTATATAATAGCAGCCTCAATGTTTCCCCCACATGTCAACAAATATGGCAGGTCCTGCAGGATTTTAGTCTCATTTCAGTTCTTTGTTTGAAGACATTTGATAAAGGTTCTTGTTTATCTTTTCTTGTCCTTCCTTTCTCTAATTTTGCCAAACCCTCCATATTTTCTCCTCTTCCTCCTTTCTTCCTCTCCTCCAGAAAATGACCATTGCTGCAGCCTGTGCTCCTCCAGGAGGGGGGCGTAATCCGGTGACTCCCCGATTCATCCGCCACTTCAGCATGCTGTGTCTTCCCACACCCTCAGAACACAGCCTCAAGCAGATCTTCAAAGTGAGGCGGCACAGCACACCACTACACAAAAAAACGATTTGATAGAATGAGCTTTAAAGCCGTACTTGGATCAAGGCTATGCCACACACTTGTGCTTCCTACTACTTTTTTAAGAACTCGTCTTTTATATTATAACTGCTGTAAAACCTGTGCTCAGAATTTAATCTAAATTTAATGTGAGAAATATTAACTCAGGGGTCTCAAACTCGCGGCCCGTGGGCCAATTCCAGCCCTCGTGACGATATTTTTTGGCCCTCACCTTGATATGAAAGTTTAATGTGAGTTTTTTATGAATGGCACCATGTTGTGTGTGGAAGGTCCCTTTAATTACTTTTTTTGATCATTTTGTGTCTTTTTTTGGTCATTTTGTGTCTTTTTTTAATAATTTTGTGTCTTTTTGGTAATTCTGTGTATTTTTTGTAATTTTGTGTCTTTTTTAAGTAATTTAGTGTTTTTCCAGTCATTTTGTTTTTTTGTAATTTTGTGGGGTTTTTTTGTAATTTTTTGTTTTTTTGGTCATTTTGTGTCTTTCTTTGGTCATTTTGTGTCTTTTTTTTGTCATTTTGTGTCTTTTTTTGTCATTTTGTGTCTTTTTTTTAGTAATTTTGGTCATTTTGATACTGCCTCCAGCGGCCTCCAGGTTATTTGAGTTTGAGACCCCTGTATTAACTGGTTCAGAAACTTTATTGTGTGGCCAAAATGTGTAATTTATAGTGTTGATGTTCTTCTCTCTATGTGGTCTGACACTTGCTCACTTCCTCTCTCCCATTCCTCCATTTCACCCCTCTATTAATCACACCTAATTCCTTCTTTTATGCTTGTTGTTATCTCTTTTCCCTGCCAACCTTCTTCCAGGCCATCCTGAGTGGTTTCCTCACAGAGTTTTCCCAGGCGGTGAAGGACTGTGCCACTCAGATTGTAGATGCAGCTGTGGAGATTTATAACCGCTTGAGTGTAGATCTGCTGCCCACTCCAGCTAAGTCCCACTATGTCTTCAATCTCCGGGACCTCTCCAAGTGCGTCCAAGGTGAGACATGAGCACACATCCTGTTTGCACACACAGACAGGAGCACATTCAGAGCAGCTTGTCGGACATCCAGGGTTCTGCAGAGAACAGATGCAATTGTCACATCTGCTAACAACTAACAGCTCTGAGCTCAGTTCAGGGGCTGTGCAGTTGTGAATTCCTGTTTGCTGAATTTATTTGTCTTTTACAGCTTCCCGGTTCACCCCTTGGCCTGGCCAGCAGTCGAGCCACATCTGTATTATGTTGAGTTTGAGAAACAGGAACAAACATCATTTCTGCTGATGTGATGAAAAAAAACATTCTGTAAATTATTATTAGGAGAATCATTTTTCGAAAATAATGACTCAGTATGTCACATTCATTACTTAATTAATATCTTTCTTCTTTCTTTCCTTCTTTCTTTCTTTCTTTCTTTCTTTCTTTCTTTCTTTCTTTCTTTCGTTCGTTCGTTCGTTCGTTCGTTCGTTCGTTCGTTCGTTCGTTCGTTCGTTCGTTCGTTCGTTCGTTCGTTCGTTCTTTCTTTCTTCTTTCTTTCTTTCTTTCTTTCTTTCCTTCTTTCCGTCTTTCTTTCTTTCTTTCTTTCTTTCTTCCTTCCATCCATCCATCCATCCATCCTTCCTTCATTCCTTCCTTCCTTTCTTTTCAAAATTCTCATTTTGAGATATTAGGTCGTGAATTTTGAATACAAATTAAAAAGAAGTAAATTATTTTAAGATCCTAAACCATTAGTTGTAGAAGTTTCATTATTTTGAGATAGCTGGTCATTATTGTGTGAGATTCTATGCCATTATTTCAATGTAAGTCAATATTATGAAATCTTTATTTTTGATAAAATCTCAATATTTGAGGTACTAAGTCATCTTTCAAGAAACAAAAGTTTCAATCTTTTACGTTTTATCTTTTTAATCTTGTCTTTAACTGGCAGAACTTCCATAATAAGTCATTAAGTGTTGCGATAAGGATACCAGATGTAGACATACTTGTCTGATATCTTGAGTCCACAAACAGTACGTCAAATTGTTCCGCAGTGGGATGGTTTTTGGGTGAAACTCGTATTTCCAGGTGAATCCCTAAAGATCCATATTAATATTAAGTATAGACACGTGTTGCACAGCTGTACAGCATGTACATCCTCTCTGTGCTTCAACAGCACAAACTAAACTTTAACTTTGCTGACAGACTGACAGATACTGAGCGTCAGCTTGGGGCTCGGCTATGATTTATCTCTTCAAGCCACATTACCAACATTTATAAGCTCTGTCTCAGCCTTGTGCTCCCAAATCGACTGCACCATCACCCCCTCTGCCTCCTTCCCTCTCTCCCTCCCTGTCGTCCTTTACCCAGCAGGCATCATTATAGCATGAGCATGAGCTGAAGTGACTTCTACGACTGCTTTCCGTACACCACTTGTTCAACATAGCGAGAGTGCATTACTCAAACACACATTTCCCTTTAGCAATGCATACTGTTGGTGAGGGGTAATAAACTGACGCCCACTCTTTCCATTTGCTTATATCGCTGACATTACATAGCCTGTCTCCAATGACTGCTTCTCTTTTCTTTTCCTGCATATTTATTCTTAGGAGTTATCCTCGTATGGCTCTGAGTAGAGCTGATTGGGAAAGATGTCCAAGAGTTTGTTTACTTCGTTACACAAAGACTGCATAAAAGACTTGAATGTAGCCACGGTGATGTCACCCATTGGTTTGTGGACCACCAAGTGAAGCCTCAGAGGTGACATTTTGGCCATTACCATCTTGGTTTTTTGAAGCCAGAAGTGAGCGATATTTGGATGAGAGGGTGGAGCTGGGAAGGAAAATGCTAAATTACCAGCTAACACTAGCACTAGCTAGCTAGTTTGGTTAGGAAGATAGACTGTATATAAATAATGGACGTAGTCACCGTGATGTCACCCGTTGGTTTGTGGCCCGTTGGAAGCATCGAGTTCAGCGTTATACTCGTCGCCATCTTGTTTCTGATACGGGGAGCAGACCATATCTGGACTGTGGAGGAGCGAGAGGGATCTGATCACTGACTACAGCCTCTCTACACCTCAACCTGACTGAGAGAAGCTGCTGCTAATTCATGTTAGCATTAACTGGGATGTTAGTTTTGGCTAGCAAAAAACAAAATGTACGTTACTGACCTCAGAAAAATGAGCAGCGACTCCTTGGAGTGTCTGTTAGTCCAACCAAACGCTGAACAAGACATTTTACTGAACAAAACGTTCAAATAAACTGTCATTAAGTGAAAATACAGTGAAAGGGTCAAAGTTATGAGACCAAACCGCTAAACGTCCTTTTATATATCTATATAACGTTATATATAACTTTATTGGCACGTTGCCGTGGATACGCATTGTTCTGCTTCTCTCCTGATGAAGGCTCGCCTTGTTAGCCACCTGTCAATCAAAGGTAGCCCCGCCCCCAAATCATACGATTCTTTATCTTCTATTTTCTTCTAAATGGGGCCATTACTACTATTGACTATTAACATCAAATCGTCTTGAAGAAGATTTTTTACTAGCGAATGAGACCATAGTGTTGTCCTGAAATTTTTTTCTGAGGTAATAAATCAAGTGAGAAGTTTTCAAATTTTGCATTGGAATGAATGGACAGATTTTTTTTGCAGCCAAACTTAGCACCCCCTTCTGGAATTTTCGGTAGAATGCAGCTTAAGGCACTTCTGGTTTGCCTCCCTGCTCAGACCCGGAGGTTGCTGCCTGGTTAGGATGCTGCAGCTGTGGCTCAGTTGGTAGAGTGGTCACTCATTGATCAGATGACTGGTGGTTCGATCCCCGACCATGGCAGCCTGCATGTCGAAGTATCCCTGGGCAAGATACTGAACCCCAAATGGCTTCCGATGCTCCCGTTCATCTGTGTGTGAATTAATTCCCAATGGTGGCAGGTGGCATCAGTGTGCCCTGGTAGCCTCGGCCACCAGCATGAATGTGTGTGTGAATGGTTGAATGTGCACACTCTGTAGTGTAAAGCGCTTTGGATAAAAGCGATACATAAGTGCAATCCATTTACCATTCCATTTAGGAAGAAGCATCAATATTTCACAATAACTAGGCTTACCTGATAAACATGAAGAACCAATTGTCAGTTTATGAGTCTTGTAGTTCCATGGTGTTGAAACATGATCCAATCAAGCTGTCTTACATTTTTGTTGTGCTTTTGTTGTTGTTTTTCTTCCTTTTGCTCTGGGCTATTATGCATATGCATTTTAGATTAAAAAACAAAACCTTCCCATACACGTCTCCCTCTCTTGATGTTCAGGTATACTGCAGTGTGAGCCGAGTCAAGTGAGAGACAAGAACCAGATCTTCCGTCTCTTCTGCCATGAGTGTCAGCGAGTGTTCCACGATCGACTCATTAACAACCAAGATAAGACTTATTTCAACACCATCGTCTCTGAGATGGCCAGTAAGAACTTGATACCTCACTTTTCTAAATGCACAAACTGTTTTAATATTGCACATGTTGCAAAAAAGACACAAGTCATTTATTAGTCATTTAGTGTCTTTTTTGTCATTTTGTGTCTTTTTTGTGTTTTTTTTTGTTATTTTGTGTCTTGTTTGTGGGATTTTTTTTGTCATTTTGTGTCTTTTTTTGTCATTTTGTGTCTTTTTTGTCATTTTGTCTTTTTCGTCATTTTGTGTCTTTTTTGTCATTTTGTGTCTTTTTTGTGTGTTTTTTTTGTCATTTTGTGTCTTTTTTTGTCATTTTGTATCTTTTTTTGTCATTTTGTCTTTTTTGTCATTTTGCATATTTTACAATACCACTCCTTTGATCTCCTCTTTTCTGCTAGGCAAATATTTTAGCATTAGCTTGGAGCCCTCATACTTTGTAACTCAGCCCATTATATTTGGGGATTTCATCAAAGTAAGATTCTTTCTTCTTATCAAAAATGCTTGAACAATTCAGAAAACATTTGATTTCTATGTTTACACTGAAATTCCATTCAACTTATTTTTATTCACCTTCCTCTTCATCTAATAATCCCTGCAGGTGGGTGCAGAGAAAGAAGATCGACTGTATGAGGATCTGACAGACATGAGTAAGATTCAGGCTGTGCTCCAGGACTACCTTGATGATTACAACATGACCTTCTCCAAGGAGACCAAGCTGGTTTTCTTCCAGGATGCCGTTGAGCATGTCTCAAGGTGTGTACATGGGAACTTGCACCACTGAATTGCCAGATGTTTTGTAAAGTGACTTCTTAGTTGGTGGTTAATGGCTTTTAGTTGTAGGTGGTACAAACTTCAACCAAAGTCACACCAAGAAAGAAGTTAAACTAAAGAAAGGAATATCTAGAAAGGCACTGTAGCATGCTAATGTAGTTAAAGCTAAAGTTTGTCACATACACTTATCTGCCACTACATTATGTATACCTGTTCAACTACTCATTGATGCCAATATCTAATCAGCTAAAAGCATGGCAGCAACTCAGTGCATTTAGGCATGTACAGGTGCATCTCAATAAATTAGAATATGACGGAAAAGTCCATTTCCAGTAGTTCAAGTCAAACAGCCCCAACCGAGTATTGAGTCATAGATGAACTTTTCAAAGGCCAACATTTCCAGAATTAACATACTTTTTAAATTGGTCTTTTGTAAAATTAAACATTTTTTGAGACACTGAATTTTAGGTCTTCATTAAATGTAAGCCATAATAAATAAAATGAGACATGGAATGTGTCATTCTGCGTGTAATGGATCTATATAATGTGTTATTTACATTTTTTTAATTGAATTACTGACATAAATAACCTTTTTTTTTATGATATTCAAATTTATTGAGATGCACCTGTACATATGGTGAAGACGACCTGCAGAAATTCAAAGTTAGCATCAGAATGGAGAAGAAAGGAGATTTAAGTGACTTTGAACGTTTCATGAGTATTTCACAAACTGCTGATCTACTGGGATTCTTACACACAACCAAAATCTTTAGGGTTTACAGATGCCAGAGGTCAGAGGAGAATGGCCGGACTGGTTGGAGATGATAGAAAGGCAAAAGTAACTCAAATAACCACTTGTTACAACCAAGGCTGAGGCTACAATTCCTACAGGCTCTCCAACATGGCACAATAGAAGACTGGAAAAATGTTGCCTGGTTTGAAAAGTCTCAATTTTGCTGTAACATTCAGATAGTAGGGTCAGAATTTGGCGTAAACAACCTAAAAGCAGGATCCATCCTGCCTTGTATCAACAGTTTAGGCAGTGGTGGAACGGGAGATTTGCATTATAGATGTGCAGCAGACAATCTGCAGCAATTGTGTTATGCTATCATGTCAATAAGGACCAAAATCTATGAAAAATCTTTCCATCACCTTGTTGAATCCATGCACGAAGAATAAATAATAACAATCTAAGACTATTTATGACAAAAACAAGTACTTTAATGGATGTACACTTATTTTGTTCGACCAAATGAATACATTGGCTGCCTGCCTCAGTGCTCTCGCTCAGTACTTGCAAATAAAAAAAAATTCGTCAAAATAAAAAAAAAGTTTTTTTTAAAAAGTTCCACACTGTGTTGTTAAGTTGGGTGAACTCACAATTTCAAGGCAACAAACTTCGATAAAATTTTAAGTTGGACAATTAAACTAAATATTTTAAGTTTTGTTTTTGAGTTTACTCAACTCTGAATTTCTCTGGCACGATTGTAACGGCTCTATGAAATGTCAGCTAATGTTGCGACCACAATTTTGAGTTAGCATTGATACGCTAATGGCTAGTCTTGTAGCTGTAACAAGCAGCGCCGCTAGCATCAGTTAGCCATTTCAGAAATAAGACTTAGCAGAACTATTGTCCCTTGTTGTGAACCCCAACTTAAAGATATAAGTAACAACAACTCACAAACTTGTTTTTGAGCAGACAACTGGCTTCCTTTGTTGTGCTAACTTACATTATTGCCCTAAATGTCAGTAATTTATATTTCCAAGTTTTACCAAATTAAATCACTGTTTTAGGCCAAAAAATACAAGTTGGCTTTTTTGCAGTGCAGGTTAAAAAATACAGAGGTTTCCCTTTAACAATTAGTATTGAGTAGGCAGCTCAAAGACCCTCTGAAATCCTGTGACATTTTGTATATCTTTTGAACAATTTCCTGCTTAAAAAAAAAAAAAAATTATAAGTTATGTTTTTTTTTGTTTTTGTAGGATATCCCGTATGATTCGCCAGGAGAGAGGCAATGCCCTGCTAGTGGGGGTGGGAGGGACAGGCAAGCAGTCACTCACTCGGTTGGCGTCCCACATGTGTGGGTACCGCTGCTTTGAGATTGAACTGAGCCGAGGCTACAACTATGACAGCTTCCATGAAGACTTGAGGAGGCTCTGCAAGATGGCTGGAGTGGAAGGAAAAGATATGGTGTTCCTCTTTACGGATACTCAGGTATGATGGAAGGACTTGGCTGATGTGAGAATAATAAGCGTTTGGATGCCTGTGGATTGTTTTCTTTTTCTTTTTGTGCATCCAAGTATGTCTTTCTCTCCTGTTGTAGATTGTGGTGGAGGAGTTTCTGGAGGATATCAACAACATGCTGAACTCTGGCGAGGTGCCCAACCTGTTTGAGAAAGATGAGCTGGAACAAGTACTTGCTGCAACCAGGCCTAAAGCCAAAGAGGCTGGAATCAGTGAGGAGAACAGGGATGAGGTACACACAGACACAAAAACTTGCTGTCAAAAACATACATCATTCAGGCAGAAAAACTGTAGCACAGTGTATACATGGTTGCCCATAAAGTTGGAATAATTTTGTTTTCAGATACAATCCTCTGTTAACTGTGGTTTCATTTTCATTGGGATATTTTTGGAAGAGGACTGGCAAAATATGATGCCTTAAATAAAACAGAAGAACCCTAATACTCCTTTACAATAATGCATTAAAATATGCAATGATTAAGATGGAATAGTGCCATTAGAATGTGCGTATGGCAGGCTTGGAATTTTGTCATTTTAGGGGCAAGGCCATTTGGCCTTCCTGTTCACACTTATTTTACACATGACAAGGCCTAAAGGCCGTTTGGTTAAATTACGCTGGTTTTACCTTTCAGATTAATACCTTAACATTCTCATTCACCAAGAAACATTAATGCACAATATATTAAATATATTAGAAAGGACCTTTTTGGAAAATGACAAATGAACCTGTTTTGAAAAGATGGCAAATGCATATATTTTGAAAAGATGGCAAAATGAATCTCCTGCCTGAGTTCATCTAAGAGTAAGGAAAGAGAAATGCCTCCTCCTGCCATAAGAAAGGAACCTGCTGAGGTGAAATTTACATTAGCTAAATGTCGAGCCCTTGTCCCTGAGGTAGGGAAGACGTTAGCGCTATCCCAACTAGCTAGCTATCATTAGTTTTCCTGATGCAAAAATGTTAACGAGTCGACTTTAAATAGGCAAATACAATGGTAATTACCTATCAATAGTACTTTCTATAAAAACGTAAATGTTAAGTTGTCAAATACTACCACATACTTCAGTCACAACATATCAAAACAGCTTGTCCCGCTAGCTTACCTGTGCTGCGCATCAACACATGGCTCATTTGAATATTCAAATGAGCCATGTGTTGATGTGCACACATTTTTTCACAGGGCATCAAGGCCAGAGTGTGGGGCAACGACGGCCATGGCCGTCGTGGCCGTCGTGAAATTCCCACCCTGGCGTATGGCCAACAAATTTAGGCTTTTAGGGCAAAAAAATTCAGTAAAAGTGTAAAAACTGCAGTTTTATTATTTAAGGGACAATATGAAAATGTCAAAATATTCATATTTGGCACAGTCCAAAAACACCCGGATATTTTTTCAAAGCCATATTGCCCAGCCCTATTTTCAAGCCATAGAACAATGTGTTAAATGCCAGACTATCTCTTGCCCTTGCACATTACCAAACAATTTAAAACAATACCCAATATGACCAATGATTAGATAAAATCAAGAGATCTTCAGTATCAAAAGCTAAAGATAAAAAGAAAATATAAAGAAAGTGCATAGCATTTTAGAAAAAACACACATACAAAATAGCCAGAGTCAGTTAAAGTCATTGCCCCCGAGCAAGCTGTAAGAAAACATCAGCCTTTAATATTATCTGCCAGCTGAGACCAAACCTCTGGAAATTATGCATGTTTATGTGTGTGTTTGGCCCTCAGGTGTTCCAATATTTCATCACTCATGTACGGGAGAAGCTTCACATCGTGTTGTGTATGAGTCCCGTTGGTGATGCCTTCAGGTCCCGCTGTCGTATGTTTCCTTCACTGGTTAACTGCTGCACCATCGACTGGTTTGTGCAGGTATGCTGAGACTGACCATATCTAGACACATATAATTACTTAGTTTAGGGTTGTGAATGTAAAGATTTATATCTAATTATTATATATACAGGGTTCAGGGTGCTTGAAATCCTTGAAAATGCTTGAATTTAAATGTTGTATTTTCAAGGTTTAAAAAGTGCTTGGATTTTGGATAAAGTGCTTGTAAATGCTTGAAATTCTTACTGTATTTCTCTTGCAATCTGACTATATCCATCTATAGACTATAGATAATCACATGCTGAAGTGTACAAACCCTGTATATAGAAAGCCATAAAATAGAAATACAATTATTCCAACGGTACACACAGCTAATGGGGCTCATATACATGTTTGTTAGGATGCATTACTTGAAGGTGTCAAAAGCACCATTCTACTTTAAATGGATCTAACATCACCCCCATGCTGCTGATCCTGGCAGCTAGACCCTAAATCACTTAAAATTTCTCCACCACTCTGACATTATTTTCTCACCCCTTCATTCTTTATTTGATTGTCCCAGTTTTACAATCATCCTCTATCTCATCCACCATTATGTTCACCTGCTGTTGCTCTGGATTATAGTTTATGGCTTTCTTTCCATATGATTCCATTAATGCATTTTGTAAGCATATTGAGTTTTTGTATTCAAACTCAGTTGTGGAAGCTTGTAATTTGCATCTTTATTGAATATCTTTATTATTGCATGCTGTAAATATTTTATGGCTTTCTATTGCTGTTCTGTTGAATCCCTGTGGAAATAAACAAAAGTTAAAATAAAAACTGTATGTACTTGCTCCAGCTGCAATCCTTATCTTACTGTTTGTTCTTTTTTCCTCTCACCCCCTGCCTGCTGCCCAGTGGCCTCGTGAAGCTCTGCTCTCCGTGTCTCAGGCCTTTTTCCAGAATGTGGACTTCGGCAGCGAGGAGCTGAAGCAGAACTTCTCAGCCATGTGTGTGGAGATACATGTTAGCGTCACTGACATGGCGGAGCGATTCTACTCAGAGCTGAGACGTCGATACTACACCACGCCGACCTCCTACCTGGAGCTCATCAACCTCTATCTGTCCATGCTGGAGGACAAGAGGCACCAGTTAGTGCTAGTAAGTGGGACCATCAAAATCCAATTTTCAGTACAAGTGATTAGTTGTTTTGATGAATCTTGACCTGACTGTGCTAAAGAGGAAAAACAAGCTAGTTGACCTAGCTCAGGGATGGGCAACTGGAGGCCCGGGGGCCGCATACGGCCCGCACCCTCAATTAAAGTGGCCCTCAGTACAACTACATGTATTTGAGCATGAAATCTTAAAAGTGCTGTGTAAAAATGCACAAAATGACTTCTTGCAATTAATGTTGGTCTGCTGTTCTTGCACTGAAAAAAAGAAGAAATCACAGAAAGTGGTTATTTTTTATTTGCTTCAAACCTTTTGTATTCCTATTTATACTGTTATACATGCATTTGAGCATGAAATATGTTAAGTTATTGCACTGTAAACAAATAGACACAAAATAAACAAATAGACACAAAATGACCAAAAAAGACACAAAATGACCAGAAAAGACACAAAATGAACATAAAAAGACACAAAACGACCAAAAAAGACAAAATGACCAAAAACATGAAATCTTAAAAAGTACAGTGTAAAAATGCACAAAATTACTTCTTGCAATTAATGTCGGTCTGCTGTTCTTGGGGGCAGGGATGGGCAACTGGAGGCCCCGGGGCCGCATACGGCCCGCACCCTCACTTGAAGTGGCCCTCAGTACAACTACATGCATTTGAGCATGAAATCTTAAAAGTGCAGTGTAAGTTAAGTTATTGCACTGTAAACAAATAGACAAAAATTAAACAAATAGACATAAAATGACCAAAAAAGACACAAAATAAATAAAAGAAGACACAAAATGAACAAAAAAAGACGCAAAATGGCCAGAAAAGACACAAAATGAACAAAAAAAGACACAAAATGAACAAAAAAAAGACACAAAATTAACATAAAAAGACACAAAATTAACATAAAAAGACACAAAATTAACAAAAAAAAGACACAAGAAATCCAAAAAAGTGTCTGCTGTTCTTACACTGGAAAAAAAAAAGAAATCACAGTAAGTGGTTATTTTTTATTTGCTTCAAACCTTTTGTATTCCTATTTATACTGTTATACGTGCATTTGAGCTTGAAATATGTTAAGTCACTGCACTGTAAACATATTTAAAATTGCAGTTTCATCATACCTGGTGAAGTGAACGGTCCTATATGTGGCCCTGTGGTAGTGTCCATGAAAAACTGTGGCCCCTGCAGCATTTAAGTTGCCCATCTCTGATCTAGCTAGTGGTTTTAAGTAAATGTGAACATTTCTCTTCATTTTGTAGATTATGTCTGCATGCTAATTATGCATAATTTATCTGTGTGTGTTGTTGTTTATATATAGGCCAGGGATCGTGTGAAGAACGGTCTGGGTAAACTACTGGAAACAAATGACCTTGTGGACAAAATGAAAGTGGATCTGTCTGCTCTGGAGCCAGTCCTGAAACAAAAATCCATTGATGTTGATGCCCTCATGGAGAAACTGGCTGTCGACCAGGAGAGCGCTGACGAGGTCTGTGTGTGTCCACTGTTCCTGACTTAGGCCACCGTTGGGGACACATTTCAGACTAAATATAGCTTAATTAGGGATGATTTGGTTAGGTTTCCCTAACTTGACCCTAACTAACTGATGATTTTTGGGTCAGGGGCTAAAGTAAGGGTTACATTATGATTAGGGTAGTCCTCCATGAACGATGTAAGTCTATGTAATGTCCCCCAAAGTGACACAAGTAAATCTGTGTGTGCATTTACCTACCAGAAACAAAGGTACACTCTTGTGTACTAGTGTAAAATGAAAAACTTACTGTTTGTTATACAGCTACATCTAAAAAAATTAGAATATCGTGAAATATTTGTTGTCAATCATTTCAGAAAGTGAAACTCATATATTATTTTATTATTAAGTATTGAGTGTATAGAAATAAACTTACTTTTCAGAAGCCTGATATTTGAGTTTAAAATATCCTTTTTTTCTTATATAATGTTCTAATTTTCTGAGACACTGAGTTTAGGGTTTTCAGCCATTTTAACCCATAATCATCAAAATTACATAATTAGAAACACAGGCTTGAAAATATTTCACTCTATGTGTAATGGATCTATATAATAAAGAGTTTCATTGTCTGAAATGATTGACAAGAAATATTGAACTTTTTCACGATATTCTATTTTTTTAAAAAATATGCCTGTATGTTAGTGTGTGTGTGTGTGTGTGTGTGTGTGTGTGTGTGCGTGTGTGTGTGTGTGTGTGTGTGTGTTTGCGTATGTGCATGTGTATGTTTGTGTGTATGTTTGTTTGTGTGTTTGTGTGTGTGTGTGTGTGTGTGTGTGTGTGTGTGTGTGTTTGTTTGTGTGTTTATGTGTGTGTGTGTGTGTGTGTGTGTGTGTGTTTGTGTATGTGCGTGTGTTTGTTTGTGTGTGTGTTTGTGTGTGTGTGTGTGTGTGTGTGTGTGTGTTTTTGTGTGTGTGTTTGTGTGTGTGTGTGTTTGTGTTTGTGTGTGTGTGTGTGTGTGTGTGTGTGTGTGTTTGTGTATGTGCGTGTGTTTGTTTGTGTGTGTGTTTGTGTGTGTGTGTGTTTGTGCTTGTGTGTAGGAGCTCTCCCTGATTTAGCATTAAGTTACATGAATATGACTTTTATATACTGTATATATATTTTTGTGTGTGTTTGTTTGTTTGTTTTTGTGTGTGTGTGTGTGTGTGTGTGTGTGTGTGTGTGTGTGTGTGTGTGTGTGTGTGAGGTAACTAGAGAGAGAGAGAGATGGTAGTATTATCAGTACCCTTCAAAAGTGTGTCTGTTGTCTTCTATACAGTGCTAAAAAGCTACAATAGCTCTTTCTCATTGCTGCAGTGTTTGTATGTTTGTATGATATGTAAATATCTTTGCCACAGGTGCGTAAAGTTGTGGCAGAGGACGAGGCTCTGGCCAAAGTCAAAGCAGAAGAAACCCAGGCCATAGCAGATGATGCCCAGAGGGACCTGGATGAGGCTCTGCCCGCCCTGGAGGGAGCCAATCAGGCTCTTAATTCTCTGGACAAGGCAGATATCTCTGAGATCAAAGTGTTCAGCAAACCTCCAGACCTCGTCATGACCGTCATGGAGGCTGTCTGCATCCTGCTCAGCTGCAAGTCAGTCTTCTTCTCTTCCACGCTAAACATAAGCTTTATTCCACAGCTATCTTTGTCTCTATCACATAAAAGTCCCCAGCTGATAATCAGGCAAGGCAAGTTTATTTGAATAGCACAATTCAACACAAGTGATTCAAAGTGCTTTACATACACATTAAAACAGCAAGACACAATTGAAAACAGTAAAAACAGTCAATTAAAACAGGGAAATATACACAAAAAAGACACAAAATTACTTTTAAAAAAAAGACACAAAATGACCAAAAAAAGACACAAAATTACTTAAAAAAACGACAAAATGACCAAAAAAAGACACAAAATTACTTAAAAAAACGACAAAATTACCAAAAAAAGACACAAAATTACCAAAAAAAGACACAAAATTATTAAAAAAGACACAAAATTACCAAAAAAAGACACAAAATTACCAAAAAAGTAATTAAAGGGACCTTCCACACACAACACGGTAAAGTGCCATTCATATAAAACTCACATTAAACTTTCATATCAAGGTGGGGGCCACAAAATATCGTCATGAGGGCCGCGATTGGCCCGCAGGCCGCGAGGTTGAGACCCATGGTCTATATGGTGTGTGTTTCATTTGTTCAGCACAATTGATTTAATTTGACACCAGTGGCAAATGGTCATGTGAAAACAGTGTCTAGTTCTGTGGGATCAAAAGAGAATACTGCTAACCAAGGATAAATGAATAAAAAAAACAAAGAATACCAAACAGGGACATTTATTTAGCCAATCTCTGTGTATCAAGAAGATTGATCATCCTGATCTCATCCCATTGATTATGATTATCCATCATTATAATCACATCACCAGTGGAGCCACCTTCATCATCTTGGCTTGTGTGATATCTTCGGTGTAATTATTGGGGCCACAGTTTAAGTAATTCCAAAAAACGATCATCATCATTATAATCACAATCTCCTCTGTTGTTTTGAAGTCACTCTGCCAAATGTATGAGATTTAGGCCTGTTTTCTTAATCCCATATATTTTGTAGTCAGCATCCAGAGAGATTACTCTAACATCTCATGACTCAGCACCCACCCCAATCCTCAAATTTAATCAGTTATTAATCTGCTGCATTGCTGCACTAAATCCAATCCTTTCCAGTATGTCTACCTTCACCTTATAACACCCACTGTTGGGCCTGCTGCACACCAGCACAGTGTAGAAATCTCCCAGATTTAGCATTACTAGTGTATGTATTCGTATAGTGGGAGATGAAGTAGATAAAACACTTACTTTCATAAGGTACACACACCATCCAGCACATACACATTGAACATTGATATTCGCTGGAAACTATTAGAATATTATTGGAAAATCGAACCTTGTAGCGCGCTTTAACCCTCTGGAGTCTTCAAAAGCACCAAAGCATGGCTTCTTCATCACATTCAAACATAAAAACAAAGTAGACAATAAAAAGACACAAAAAGACACAAAATGACCAAAAAAGACACAAAAGGAGAAGACAGAATAACAAAAAAAAACCCACAGAAGACACAAAAAAAGACACAAAATAACTAAAAAAGACACAAAAACCCCACAGAAGACACAAAAAAAGACACAAAATAACTAAAAAAGACACAACAACGGACACAAAATTACCAAAAAAGACACAAAAAGACACAAATGACCAAAAAAGACACAACAACAGACACAAAATGATCAAAAAAGACACAAAAAGGCACAAAATTACCAAAAAAGACACAAAAGGAGAAGACAGAATAACAAAAAAAACCTCACAGAAGACACAAAAAAAGACACAAAATAACTAAAAAAGACACAAAAACCCCACAGAAGACACAAAAAAGAAACAAATAACTAAAAAAGACACAACAACAGACACAAAATTACCAAAAAAGACACAAAAAGACACAAATGACCAAAAAAGACACAACAACAGTCACAAAATGATCAAAAAACACAAATAGACACAAATGACCAAAAAAAACACAAAATAACTAAAAAAAAAAGACACAACAACAGACACAAAATTACCAAAATAGACTTCCAGATGAGCTGAGTCAGGCGTGGGAATCCAGAGTGAATTGTGTTACTGACCAGGTGTAGGCCTATCACACAATGGGGCGGAGCTCCACTAAAAGGGGGGGGGGGGCTCCCCTAAAAGGCGTCCGATTGGAAACAGTGCAATGTCGCAACATGTCCTACATAAATAATGATATTTTAAAAAATTAATTCAAAAATCTTCAAAATCGAGGATGCACACCTTCGTGCCATGAGAAAGACACATACGAAATCTGAGGTCAGTCTGATTAACGGTCAGAGAGATATGAACTAGACACACACACACACACACACACACACACACACACAGACACTTCTTGCTTTTATAGATAGATAACAAGTTACATGAATATGACTATGACTATCTATATATATATATATATATATATATATATATATATAGATAGATAGATAGATAGATAGATAGATAGATAGATAGATAGATATATATACAATATATTTTATTTATAGTAATTTACCTGTGAACAGACGTAGGTGTCCTTGGTGATGGGGTTGATGTTCAGCTGATGGTGAGGTCTACTGCACATCCTAATCCAGTCTTTAAATCAGGGAAAATTCCTATTTTTGTTTTTGGGAATGGAAAGAAAACAAGGTCTTCCACATGGTCAAGGTATTGAGTGTCTCTTAAACCATCTTGAAATTGTGGTTTTCTTTCCAACATCGACCAACCTAGCATATCTACAGTCATGGAAAAAATTATTAGACCATTGTTTTCTTCAATTTCTTGTTCATTTTAATGTTGGTTAATGTTAATGGTTTTCTTGATAATAACCAAAATCATTATCAAGAAAACCATGGAAAATGTCTAGATATCAGCTCTATTTGATGAGCTGTTTTTCTTGTTATCCAAGACAGCCTTTAGTTGTACCAGGCTTTAAAATGAACAAGAAACTGAAGAAAACAATGGTCTAATCATTTTTTCCATGACTGCAAATATATGAGGAAAAGCAACTCTTATGGAAGCAAAGAGCAAAAGGGGGCGGGACTTAGGGAAGGATAGATTGACAGTTGCTGCCTGGGTTTGCTAACTCATGCACAATGTTCTATGTGAAACAATCCGTTGGACCTAATTTCAGCTAAAATCTTTAAAGGTATATTTTGCTCCCATATAAATTAAGCCACACATGCACACTTATTAACAATTTTCAGCCATTGTCCTTTTCCCCACAGTTCCTCACTAACATGCCTGTCTCTCTACAGACCAGACTGGCCTGGCGCCAAGCAAGTACTGGGAGATGCCAATTTCCTGAGGCGTCTGATGGACTATGACAAGGACAATATCAGACCTCAGATCCTGCAGAAGCTGCAAAAATACATCAACAACCCTGATTTTATTCCTGAGAAGGTCTGTTTGGATTTCATGTCAAACATTCTGATATGCCACTCAGAAGTGTTGGAGAAGGGCTTTGAGTACACAGATTGTAGTGAAATTGGAGCTCAAAGTGCCAGAGTTTAAATGTAACCTGGAAAATTGCTGCTGAAGTATTATAGCATTATGACCATACGGGCACTGAATATATAGGCATATATTTAAATAATTTATGGAACAACAGTATCTGTTAATATCTGTGATTGTCATGAAGCCAGTCTAAGATATGTCTGTGAAGATAATAAGGACATACTTTATTAAACTAAATATATTTCACTTTAATATGAATGAACATTATAGCCATATTGAGACACAATTCATTGTTTTGTGCTAAAATAATATTTTCTATATTTTTAAACATATTTTTGAATCACAAATTCATTACCATAATGCATCCAGATAAAAATCTCATGGTTTCCCCACACTTATACACAATAAATATTTTATAAACTTTATAAAAATAATTATACAGTTGTTTAAAAATGTATAATTTAACAGAATATAATCAAACATTTTTGATTATTTTTAACAATGTATAAAGAACAAAATCTGAATGAAAATTGATGAGAAAAAATGGTTAAATGTTACGGTAATGATAGAATTGTTTGCATTAAAATATGTGTATATTTTAATAAAATAGATGTTGGTGATACCAGCTACCCTTGAGCATATTTAAGTGCTTGCCAAAGAAAAAAAACAACCTTTCGTTGTGTTTTTATTTAAAAATGTGTTACGGTAATGAATTTTGCTCACGGTGTCTCTAAAAATGTCAGAAAATACCTTAAAATTTTAAAAATAGATTATAAAATCATATTAAACAGTGACATTAGATTGTATATGTTATAAAGGGTCAAATAAAATATGTATTCAATGCTCTTGGATTTTTGCTATGAGCTGCATCATGTTCATGAGAATCACCCTATTTGGTGAAATTCCTTATTGTGTGGCTGCTGTTAGGTGGAGAAGGTATCCAAAGCCTGCAAATCAATGTGCATGTGGGTCAGAGCGATGGATCTTTACTCCAGAGTCCTTAAAGAAGTCGGCCCCAAGAGAGAAAAACTGGCCAAGGCGCAGGTAAGTGGCATAAAGTACAGTAAGGTATTTAGACAGGTTTCAGTCATTACATGCAGTTACAATTTAATGGAATGTGCTTTATATGTTCTTAGAATCTCAATGCTGCCTATTTTTGTCAAATCGATTACGATCAAAAACTCTTAAACCTCTGAAGTCCATTTTTTTATTCTTTTCATGTCTTTGTAAGTCATTTTTTGGTCATTTGTGTCTTTTTTGTGTCTTTTTTTTAAGTCATTTTGTGTCCTTTTTGGTCATTTTGTGTCTATTTTAGTCCTTTGGTCCAACATAAAAATGTGATTTTGAATCTTTTTTTTTTACATTCAAAACACTATTATACTCAATAATTTTTTTTTAAATGTTTTTACATTTAAAATTTACATTTTTTAAAACATTTTTTTAATAACATAAAAGAGGGTTCCATCCAGTTCTATCATTTTATACTAAATATATTTGAGCTTGTCTCCAGTTTTACTTGGTATATCATCATCAAACTGAAACTGGCCTCATGGAGTTTACAGCCAGAACTTTAGAGGTAAATTTACAGTAGGGCTCCACGCTGCTTTGTTTTCTAGTCTGGATGTGATGAAGAAGTCTGGATTTGGTGATTTTGGAGAAAAAGGTTAAATAACAAAGTATAAAGCTGCAAACAAACAAAAGACACAGGTGTCTATGGAAAAGTACCTTTTTTTTCACCATTTATACACACAAAAACAGCTGAAAAAAATAATAAATGATAAAACTACAAAAAAGTCTATTTGCATGTAAATTAAAAATAGTAATAGTTTTGATTGTAGAGAGAAAATTCACATTTTAAAAATGGTCTAGAAACATAAATGACTCACTGTGAAAGCTCCTATGAGTGTACTTTCAACTGGCTTTCTCAGCTTGTCTACATATCATGTATAAATAAAGTTATTACTGCAAATAAAATGTGTATTTTCAATATATAGATGGACTCCAGAGGGTTAATAAACACCAATTAATTCTCTATTCTCTGTCACATAGGATTTTCCTGCGTGCACCGGACCAAATAATGAGAATAAAACTTGAGTTAATGTTCTCTAAATGCTTCATTAATGGTATTTTTTCTCCATCCCTTTGCCCCTTGATGCCAACCCATGCAGGGAGAGCTGGATATAACTATGGAAACTCTGAGGGAAAAGCAAGAAAAGCTCCAGGAGGTGGAGAACCAGATCAAGGTCCTACAGGACCAGTTTGACAGCAGCGTAAATGAGAAGGAGGAATTGGGTAAAGGATGTGCCCTTTAAACTCTTCTTAAGTTTTAAACTGCCCAGCCACTGTATATTTTATGTTTTAATGAGTGCAAATCTCTTGAGTTGGAGAAAGTTCTGTCAGAAAGCTTTCGCTTATAGTTCTTCTTTCTCTTTCAGTATTCAAGTAGGTTCTATTACCCAGTGGGAAAGAAAGTCCTTACTGATATTCTTTTTCCCTCTCTGTCTTTGTGACCTCAAAGTGAACACCATGGCTCTGACGCAGGCTCGGCTGACAAGGGCAGGGAAGCTAACCTCCGCTCTAGGCGATGAGCAAGTGCGCTGGGAAGAAAGTGTTGCCTTGTTTGAGCAAGAGATCATCAACGTCGTGGGGAATGTCTTCATTGCAGCTGCCTGTGTGGCCTACTATGGAGCGTTCACCTCCCACTATAGACAGCTGGTAGGTACAGTGTGATGAGGCGAAATTCAGAGCTTTTAGGACGACTCTATGAGCTCACTCTAGAGCAGAGATTCCCAAACATTTTTAGCCGCGCACCTCCTTCTATGTCTCAACCGAGCTGACGCACCCCCAATCCCCCACATCTTCAAAAAAACTAAATACAATAAGCTTTTTTATGGCCATATTAAAGGCGGCATGTTTAATCATGCTCAAATGACCAGAACACACAAATAATAAAATAATCACGAACTCTCGCATTTGGGGATCAGAGGCAGAAAGCAGATAAGTTGGGAAAATGTTATAATATTTTGAAACAGTCATTAAAATGTTTTTTTCCAAAAAATTTGAATCAGCTCAACCACTAGAGGTCCTCCAGTATACAGTCATAAATATGTGCAAAAAGCATTAGGCTGATTGATCCAGTAGCATGAGAATATAGCTGGGGACAGACAGACAGACAGACTGACACACACACAAAAGAGGCACATATCACACATCATTCAATTTAAGACAGTGGGAGTTAAGAAATGGCAAATTAAATAAAATTTAAATTAAATTCAAAATTAAATTTAAAAGTTCTTACAGGTCCAGACTATACTTAGATATTGATGTGAACTAAATACGAATAGCAACAAACAAAAAAAATAAAACTTAAAAATAAAACAGCAAAATAAAAGAAAACTTGTTTAGGTTGTACAAACATAGATAAAGGTTAAAATGTAGATATAGAAATAGTAAATACATACATAAAAAAAGCATGTTCCCCTCAATGATTTCACCTGGTGGAGATAAAAATAGAAGTGTGTGTGTCCCTTTTCCCCAGCTAATTGACCAGTGGATAATCCAGTGCCAGGAACTGAACATTCCCATCAGTTCGAGCTTCAGCCTGATCAACATTCTGGGTGACCCGTTTGTCATCCGCCAGTGGAACGCAGAGGGTCTTCCTCGGGACACCGTCTCCACGGAGAACGGCATCCTGGTGACGGAGGGCCGCCGCTGGCCCCTTATGATCGACCCTCAGGATCAGGTGAGCAGGAAACTGGGATCAAGGCCACATTCATTCAGTGTGTTTCAGGCATGGTTTGATTTATTGTTATTGATCAGTAAATCCATTAAATGTCTTCAAATTTGGTTACAAAAATCCAAATGAATAATAGTGTCTTTCCACAAATGTCTTGGCTTCTTTAACCCATTTAGGCCTAAAACGCCTGTAAAAAAAAATGCCTGTAAAACCTCTGGGCTATTTTAAAATAACCCCTAAAACCTGAAGTTTTTCTGGAAATTCAGCAGAAGTGTCAACACTTCTACTAAATAATAGATTTTTCAGCCTCTGTAGCAGATAGAAATGAAATTCAAAAAGTATTTGAGAGCTTATAGCTGTTATATCTGAGCTCCCTCCGCTATAGTCGTCTTCCGCCATGACTTCAAAGTTCTGGAGAAGTCCCATGTTGCATTGTGACACTCCCACATGTATTCTCATTTTATGTCTTTTTTTAGTCATTTTGTGTATTTTTGGGGTTTTTTTTTAGTCATTTTGTGTCTTTTTTTTTGTCATTTTGTGTCTCTTTGTGTCTTTTTTGGTCATTTTGTGTCTTTTTTCAGTGATTTTGTGTCATTTTGTGTCTTTTTTTTTGTCATTTTGTGTCTTTTTTGGTCATTTTGTGTCTTTTTTTTTGTCATTTTGTGTCTTTTTTGGTCATTTTGTGTCTTTTTTTTGTCATTTTGTGTCTTTTTTAAAAACATTTAAAAAAAAAGTATTTGAGAGCTTATAGCTGTTATATCTGAGCTCCCTCCGCTATAGTCGTTTTCCGCCATGATTTCAGTTCTGGAAAAGTCCCATGTTGCATTGCGACACTGCCACATGTATTGTGATGCATTTCATTGGCTAAGAAACAGAAAATAGGTGGAAAAAACTACAAATACTACAAATACTACAAAACTACGTATCCGCTTTCCCGGCTTTAATGGTAGAATAACACAACAGCGCCCCCAGTTTTAATGGTAGAAATGCGGTAATGCTTTCCTGGCTTAAATGGGTTAATTCCATGCAATTTAAAACTCTGACTACAAGGCTGTAAAACCAGTGGAAAGAGCAGAAAAATCCCTCTCAAAATAGAACTTTGTGTCAGACATGGTCAGGGACAAAGTCACAGACAGGCCGTTGCCCCGGGACACACAGTTCCCAGCTTCCCCACACAGAAAGAACACAAACCAGCTCACTTAGAACTACAAACATGGTCAGGATGAAAATATTGTCACAGCTAAGTTTTTAGGCCATTTGGCTGTGTTTTTTCCTGTCCCTCTTGGTCTCTGACAAGTCCAATTTTCTCTTCTGTCATGTTTCTGTTCTGTAACTCTTCTTGTTTCTGTTTTTTTCTGTGTATAGCTGCTCTCGCTTGCTTTACATAGACACAATGATGCAGATATGGATGTGACAGAAATTCTGAGTTGGTGAAACCTTCCATGTCTGATTGTGCCTAACAGATATATGATTCACTGTACATGATTTGTTTTACTCTCCCACTCCACTGAGTACATACAGTATGAGCATATTCTATTGTTATGTGTTTTTACTACTACTACTGTCACATTTTATTACATCAAGTGCTAACATTCATTCTTATCGTATACAAAATATGTAAACAGGCCATGTTTTTGTCACATTAGGTGAAGGTTATTTTCTGTCATCCTCAGGCTAACCGGTGGATTCGCACCAAAGAGGCCAAGCACGGTCTAAAGGTGATCAAGCTGACAGACCCCAGCTTTCTCCGCACCCTAGAGAACGCCATATGCATGGGCATGCCTGTACTGCTGGAGGAGGTAGGAACTCATAGAAACATGTTTGAGCATAAAGGTGTAAGTTTGTAGTGAAACATAAACAAAAAGTAATTGGGGGGAAATTAGGGCTGGGCGATATGGCCCTAAAAGAATATCACGATATTGCAGGCTATTTTTGCGATAACGATGTACTTGACGATATTAGGAAATACTTAAAAAGATATAGAAAATATATATTTTTTTAAGTCTGTATAAATAAATAAAAATCTAACATGTAGATTGAAGTGCAAATCTCAACAGTTGCCAAATACAAAAAAGTTACTCTCAACTCTTGAGTATGAGCAAATAATAAAAATAACCTTTTAGGGGTTCCGGGGGCATATTTTGATAACATTTTGTAAAGGAGAATAAAGGTTTTTGTATGTTTTATTTAAGGCATCTTATTTTGACAGTCTTCTTGTAAAATTTTGTGGTGGATTCTCTTAACACACTGTGCTTTTATTTTGAAAGCTGCATGTGTTTAGCGAGAGGGAGTAAGTGGCTTTTTGTGATTAAAACAACTTTAACCACTACATCAAGAAGTAGGAATGTTGCCAATATCATGATATGCATTTCTTTATCCATAAAAAAAAAATACCGATATTATCGTGAACGATACGATATGGCACACCCCTAGGGGAAATACACATTTTGGTGTGTATAATTTACAATGTTGAGTGCAGAATCTGTATCAGATCTGGACAAGATTTTGGAATCATTGTGTTTTTCATTTGAGTTTTGATTTGGTTTCCATTTGTAGTCTGTTTGTAAATAGGCAGTATTATAATGTTAGATCAGGATTTGGTAGAAGACAGTTAAACATTCCTGGTGGTGCCCGAAAAAGTCAAAACGCTTCAGCAAAAATATAACCTCAGAACAACCTCTATCGTCTGATGATGATTGAGGTCTGTAGAACCTGATAATGTAAAAAAATTCAGATAATGTAATAACCCCGATAATGTAATAAAAATCTGCACTTGAGTCCATTGAAAATGTAATAAAACCTGATAATGTAATAACTTCCCGATAATGTAATAAAGTGCACTTCCCAATAATGTAATACACTTTTTTTTTACCAATAATACCCAGGGGGCAAAGTAAAAAAACCGACACGGAATGTTGTAAAAGGTTTCACACCAGAAATGATATCTAGGACCTTCAAGGATCACAACCTGGGTGGACAACCCGGTCAACTAGCTACTGGAAAGCTACAGGGGGCCAAAATCCCCCTTTTGGGGACATTTTCCTGGCGAAATTTTGTAAATGCAAATATTTAGGTACTACAAAGGCATAAATAGTCCTACAACTTTAAAATTTGGCAGAGAGTATCCTGACACATAGGGGAAAGCAGGAAAAAAAGATGCTGGGGTTGACTGCAACTCTAGTTTAAGATATCACCCTCAACATGCCAAAAAAGACAAAAAAAAGTACTGTTCGCCTGACAAATGCTCATGAAAATTCATATTTTTCAACACTTTATGTTGAGTATCTATACCTAACATATATATAGAAAACTTCCCTAATTCATAAGCTTCCATTTGAGTCCAAGATGGCCTTTCTACTAGCTACTGGAAAGCCATAGGGGGGGTCCAAACAATGCAACCCCTATTGTGAAAAAAGAGTCAATTATGCGGATCAGACTCCATTCTATTTCTGAGTGGTTATTTGGAGATAGATTTGGAGAGATCATTCTATAAAAAACTGAGCCAACCTATCGAAAGAGTACAAAATACACTTTCAGATGATGCCTTGGTTAAGCAGCTTGGTTCCCACTAAAGCTACATGAGGGAACTGTGCATTTTGTGGTCTCCCCAAAATGAACAAGCAGTGCACTTGTGGTCTTCTGGATTGCTTGCTGTTCAAAATAGGTAAATATGCTTAAAAAAATTATTTCTTTATAAAATACTGAAGGATTTACATTAATATTATATACAGAAGGACAGTATGTATGTTTGCCACCTATGCTAATTTTAGATTTTTTGATGTTTCAGAAACTGAGAACTGTTTCAGCTTGCTAGCTTGCTAGCAAGCTATTAAGCTAGCAGCTAACATTCAGCTAACATTCTGAAAGAAACTGTAAGTCCCTTGTACTGTATTTTTCATTTTATCAATATATATTTTATATATATATATATATATATATGTTTATCACTGATTGAGAGTATTCCATGTGATGTACCAACCATTTGTTGCAGTGCTGTATGGGATTGATGCCACACCATGATGTACACGATGAAACATCTATACTGTATTTAGCACAAGTAAAGAATAGAGTGAGTATATTGAGACAGGCTGCACTACATATGCTTCAATATATTTTTATAGAACATTATATTCAGTGGTGGCTAGTGGTGAAATTGATTGGGTGGGTTAACAAATAAATTATAAAGTAAAAGTAACTCTCTCTCTCTCTCCCTCTCTCTCTCACACACACACATGCGCGCGCCGTGATCCACCTCATTCATGTTAGCGCCTGCCATTTTTCTTCTTCTTCTTCTTCTTTTTCTCTCCCATCTTGTCATTGGTCTGAAAACAGCAGTATTGGGCTAAATGAAATCAGCCCAAATGACAAGTAAATCACCGGGGAGTGAAACGACACCTGTCAATAAGTTACCGGCCACCAGCCTGCTTCTAATTGGTCAGAACCGATCGGCCTGTGGCCTGAATGAAAGTAGCCCAAATGGACAGCAAATGGAGAGGGCGGGACATGGACGGGCCTGTCAATCATTTACACCCGGAAAATAAATTAGAGCACCCATTTAGAGATATCCATGTTTTCCTTTTAACTATTTGGTGCTTTTGCCACTTTATATTTGACTAAAACTACATTACATTACATTACATGTCATTTAGCAGACGCTTTTGTCCAAAGCGACTTACAATAAGTGCATTCAACCTGATGGTACTAGACATAGACCACAGGAATCAAGTAAGTACATAACTTTAAGAGCTAACTGTCATTGCTACAGGATACCAAAGAGGTTGGCTCCTTTCCTCGCAGCCACTGCTTATTGCAAATTATACACCTCTTCTTGGATTTAAATTTTTCAGTGTTTCGCCTGGTGAACCTGACATCATGGTGTGAGGAGCTGAATCCTGGATCAGCTAAATCTGATGCTTGTGCACTCACATCAGCTGAACGTCTCTTCTCAGCATATTGGTAGCTCCTCTCATTTATGTACCAATTCCGACATTTTGGGTGCCACTTTGGTGCACTGTCTTCCAACCATTTTTCTGACACAGAATCATGGTGCAGTCTTTGGAAGACTTCATCTTGACGCGCATTAATGGCTTTTTTAAACTTGGATTTCGTTATGGGAGTAATAAAGTGTAGGTATGTATCAGACTGTCCTTAACATATGATACACTTTGTGTAGTCAGTGCTTTGGTCTTCACAACCCTTGCCACCAGACCATGTTTCAGCCGCATGGCAATATATATATAATATGGCAAACTCAACCTGGAAAGACTGAGCTACTTTACCTCCCAGGGAAGGGCTCCCCCACCACTGACCTCCACATCACTGTCAGAACACAGTGGTTGTCTCCACAGAAACCGCCAAGAACCTTGGCGTGACTCTTGACAACCAACTGTCCCTCTCCTCACAAACATCACCGCCACCACCAGATCCTGCAGATTCTTGCTGCATAACATCAGGAGAATCCGCCCGTTTCTCACCCAGAAGGCAGCTCAGGTCCTGGTCCAGGCACTGGTCATCTCACGCCTGGACTACTGCAACTCCCTCACAGCAGGTCTGCCTGCCAAAGCCATCCGACCTCTGCAATCATCCAGAATGCAACTGCTCGATTGGTCTTCAATCTTCCCAAATTTTTTCATACACAACACCCCTCCCACCGCTCCCTCCACTGGCTACCGGCGGCTGCTCGGATACGCTTCAAGACTCTAGCTCTGGCGTACTCTGCTGCTAATGGTTCAGGGTCCTACTTACATCCAGGACCTTGTCAAACTCTACACCCCTGCCCGTCCTCTCCGCTCTGCATCAGCCAAACAGCTGGCAACTCCCACCCTCCGTGGTAAACTCGCCTCAAAACCTCTTCCAGACTTTTCTCTGTCTTGGCTCCCAAATGGTGGAACGAGCTCCCCACCGACATCAGGACCTCAGACAGCCTGTACATCTTCCGCCGCAGGCTGAAGACCTATCTCTTCCAACAATACCTCGGTTAAGTCATGGTCACCTAACACATATATATATTAAAAAAAAAAAAAATTGCTCTTCTTCTTCTTCTTCTTCTTTTCTATTCTTTTCTTCTTTAACATATAGCACTCCTGTAGCAATGACAGTTAGCTCTTAAAGTTCTGTACTTACTTGATTCCTGTGGTCTATGTCTAGTACCATCAGGTTGAATGCACTTATTGTAAGTCGCTTTGGACAAAAGCGTCTGCTAAATGACATGTAATGTAATGTAATGTAATGTAGTTTTAGTCAAATCTAAAGTGGCAAAAGCACCAAATAGTTAAAAGGAAAACATGGATATCTCTAAATGGGTGCTCTAATTTATTTTCCGGGTGTAAATGATTGACAGGCCCGTCCATGTCCCGCCCTCTCCATTTGCTGTCCATTTGGGCTACTTTCATTCAGGCCACAGGCCGATCGGTTCTGACCAATTAGAAGCAGGCTGGTGGCCAGTAACTTATTGACAGGTGTCGTTTCACTCCCCCGTGATTTACTTGTCATTTGGGCTGATTTCATTTAGCCCAATACTGCTGTTTTCAGACCAATGACAAGATGGGAGAGAAAAAGAAGAAGAAGAAGAAGAAAAATGGCAGGCGCTAACATGAATGAGGTGGATCACGGCGCGCGCGTGTGTGTGTGTGAGAGAGAGAGGGAGAGAGAGAGAGAGTTACTTTTACTTTATAATTTATTTGTTAACCCACCCAATCAATTTCACCACTAGCCACCACTGAATATAATGTTCTATAAAAATATATTGAAGCATATGTAGTGCAGCCTGTCTCAATATACTCACTCTATTCTTTACTTGTGCTAAATACAGTATAGATGTTTCATCGTGTACATCATGGTGTGGCATCAATCCCATACAGCACTGCAACAAATGGTTGGTACATCACATGGAATACTCTCAATCAGTGATAAACATATATATATATATATATATATATATATAAAATATATATTGATAAAATGAAAAATACAGTACAAGGGACTTACAGTTTCTTTCAGAATGTTAGCTGAATGTTAGCTGCTAGCTTAATAGCTTGCTAGCAAGCTAGCAAGCTGAAACAGTTCTCAGTTTCTGAAACATCAAAAAATCTAAAATTAGCATAGGTGGCAAACATACATACTGTCCTTCTGTATATAATATTAATGTAAATCCTTCAGTATTTTATAAAGAAATAATTTTTTTAAGCATATTTACCTATTTTGAACAGCAAGCAATCCAGAAGACCACAAGTGCACTGCTTGTTCATTTTGGGGAGACCACAAAATGCACAGTTCCCTCATGTAGCTTTAGTGGGAACCAAGCTGCTTAACCAAGGCATCATCTGAAAGTGTATTTTGTGCTCTTTCGATAGGTTGGCTCAGTTTTTTATAGAATGATCTCTCCAAATCTATCTCCAAATAACCACTCAGAAATAGAATGGAGTCTGATCCGCATAATTGACTCTTTTTTCACAATAGGGGTTGCATTGTTTGGACCCCCCCTATGGCTTTCCAGTAGCTAGTAGAAAGGCCATCTTGGACTCAAATGGAAGCTTATGAATTAGGGAAGTTTTCTATATATATGTTAGGTATAGATACTCAACATAAAGTGTTGAAAAATATGAATTTTCATGAGCATTTGTCAGGCGAACAGTACTTTTTTTTGTCTTTTTTGGCATGTTGAGGGTGATATCTTAAACTAGAGTTGCAGTAAACCCCAGCATCTTTTTTTCCTGCTTTCCCCTATGTGTCAGGATACTCTCTGCCAAATTTTAAAGTTGTAGGACTATTTATGCCTTTGTAGTACCTAAATATTTGCATTTACAAAATTTCGCCAGGAAAATGTCCCCAAAAGGGGGATTTTGGCCCCCTGTAGCTTTCCAGTAGCTAGTTGACCAGGTTGTCCACCCAGGTTGTGATCCTTGAAGGTCCTAGATATCATTTCTGGTGTGAAACCTTTTACAACATTCCGTGTCAGTTTTCCAAAAAATATGGGTTTTGCCCCCTGGGTATAATGTAATAAAGTATAACATTAATGGGAGGTTATTACATTATCAGGTTAGCCTTCAATTAGTCAAGTCCTGATAATGTAATAATTCCCAAATATTGTAATAATTTAACAGCAGACCACCCATTACTTGGGTTCAAGTGGTGATACTGTGTAGGCAACTCTAGCTCAAGAGCTGTAATAACCTCCCATTAATGTTATACGTTATAACATTATTGGTAAAAAGTGTATTACATTATTGGGAAATGCACTTTATTACATTATCAGGAAGTTATTACATTATCAGGTTTTATTACATTTTTAATGGACTCAAGTGCAGATTTTTATTACATTATTGGGGTTATTACATTATCGGGAATATATTACATTATCAGGTTCTACAAGGTCTTTTATTTGTTTTCATTTGTTTTGTTTTTGCTTCCATTACTTCATTAATTTAACATAGCTGCTACACTACGATAGCCTACCGTTAGTTAGCTTATTAGTGCCGTTAATTAGAAAATTATACAGTGACGTTGATTAGGTTGTAAATCTGTAATGCAAACATAAACACAAAAAACCCAGAATTAATGAATGAAATTATACACTCATTCATTTGATATTTAAACACCAACCATGATATGAAAACAAAACCAAAAGGTGAGACACCTGCTGGAAAGTTCTACGTTCATTCTTGTGCTGTGTGTGTAGTTAAAGGAGACCCTCGACCCGGCTCTGGAGCCCATCCTGCTGAAGCAGACATTTGTTGCTGGTGGACGGACATTGATCCGACTCGGAGACTCTGATATTGACTATGACAAAAACTTCAGGTTCTACATGACCACCAAGATGGCCAACCCACACTACTTACCAGAGGTAAGGACAGCACACACGCACTCCTTTAACCCATTTAGGCCTAAAATGCCTGTAAAAAATGCCTGTAAAACCTCTGGGCGATTTTAAAATAACCCCTGAAACCTGAAGTTTTTCTGGAAATTCAACAGAAGTGTCAACGCTTCCTACTAAATAATAGATTTTTCAGCCTCTGTAGCAGATTGAAATGAAATTCAAAAAGTATTTGAGAGCTTATAGCTGTTATATCTGAGCTCCCTCCGCTATAGTCGTCTTCCACCATGATTTCAGTTCTGGAAAAGTCCCATGTTGCATTGCGACACTCCCATGTGTATTCCCATTTTAGTCTTTTTTGGTTATTTTTTAGTCATTTTGCGTCTTTTTTTTAGTCATTATGTGTCTTTTTTGGTAATTTTGTGTGTTTTTTCAGCGATTTTGTGTCATTTTGTGTCTTTTTTGGTCATTTTGTGTCTTTCTTTTAGTCATTTTGTGTCTTTTTTGGTCATTCTGTGTCTTTTTTTTAGTCATTTTGTGTCTCTTTTGGTCATTTTTTAGTCATTTTGTGTCTTTTTTTTTTGCCATTTTGTTTCTTTTTTTGTCATTTTGTGTCTTTTTCAGTGATTTTGTGTCATTTTGTGTCTTTTTTGGTCATTTTGTGTCTTTTTTTAGTCATTCTGTGTCTTTTTTACGCAATTTTGTGTCTTTTTTGGTCATTTTGTGTCTTTTTTTAGTCATTTTGTGTCTTTTTTTTGTTGATGATTTCAAAGTTCTGGAAAAGTCCCATGTTGCATTGCGACACTCCCACATGTATTCTGATGCATTTCATTGGCCAAGAGACCGAAAATAGGTGGAAAAAACTACAAATACTACAAAACTACCTATCCGCTTTCCCTGCTTTAATGGTAGAATAACACAACAGCGCCCCGGTTTTAATGGTAGAAGTGCGGTAATGCTTTCCCGCCTTAAATGGGTTAAATCTTTACATTCAGTCTGATCTGGCATCAGCAGCTGGACATGAGGGACCCGAGGCCAGTTCACTATGGAGTCTTGGAATCGACTAACATCAACAAACTGCAGACTGCCTCAAGGTTTTGTAAGAAGAAATCCCAAACAGTTTACAGCGATGGCAACCAGATATTTACACGCTAGACAAAAAAGCTCATGTTTTGTGGACTAAGAGACGCAGTAACATAAAAGAACCTTTTTTGCCCTGGTCAATTAGTGCTTGGCTTCCTGTAATGGCATCGACTTCAGCCAGTTTGCAGGCATTGTCCAGACGTAGTCGCCTGCCAGCTCGCTGACTGCGAGATGGCCTTTTGTTCAACAGCAGCCCAGGAGAGCAGCAACACCTTTTATTCCACTCAATCCAAACCAGCAGAGCATGAAGGCAGCAACTTAGATAACATAAACCCATTAGACTGTTGTCTGGAGTCTTTCTGTTGGACATAAGCTGTCAAATACATGACAAGATACAAAGTGACATAGTAGTTTAAAAGGTTTTGCAAATGAATTGTTGTTTAGGGCGCATGTTTGAATTGACTGTTTCACTTTGTGTGTCTGCCTTCAGGTATGCATCAAAGTTACAATTATCAACTTCACCGTGACCCAGTCTGGCCTGGAGGACCAACTGCTCAGGTACGTATCTGATAGACGTGAAGTGAAGAAAAAAAAAAAAAAGATAATGCCTCTTTCTCTCATGTATCTCTATTTGCACTTGTCACTTGCACCTTGACCATACTCTCAGTCTTTATTGGTTATTGATTGATTGAGAATTTATTTGAACACGAAGTAAAAGATGAACAATTAAAACAAATGAACAACAATGAATGCAAGACAACAACACAAATGAAACAACAACAAGACAACACTTATTTGTGTTCAAAAGGAGTGGGAAGGAGCCAAAGCTTATTAAATCCCACCCCTTCTCCCTATGTTAATTTACTGTATTCAGTTATATGTTATATGTTATAACAATGATATTTATATATATATCTGTATGACGTATAACACATAGTAATGTAGTATATAAAGTTATTATTACAGGTAAATCTCAAAAAATTAGAATATCATGAAAAAATTCAATATTTTCAAGCCTGTATTTCTTGTAATTTTGATGATTTTGGTTTACAGATCAAGAAAACACAAAACCCAGTGTGTCAGAAAATTAGAATATTACATAAGATCAATTAAAAAAAAAGGATATTTTAAACACTAATGTCAGGCTTCTGAAAAATAAATATATAATATATTCAAATATTTCACTCTACACTGAAATGATTGACAAAAAATATTGAACTTTTTTATGATATTCTAATTTTTTGTGATGTACTTGTATATTTGTATGCCATTTATTTAAATTTTCTCTAGCCCAATCTTCCTGCGACTCCTTTTCCTCTCCTCAGTGACGTGGTGCGCCTGGAGAGTCCACATCTTGAGGAACAGAGGAATGAGCTGATTGTGCGCATCAACGCCGACCGCAACCAGCTAAAAGACATCGAAGACCGCATCCTTAAGCTTCTTTTCACCTCTGAGGGGAATATACTTGACAATGAGGAGCTAGTTCAGACTCTTCAGGAGTCAAAGGTGAACCTCGGACCAAGCAAAAGTCATATGGATGTTTTCATCATCGGGAAATAATTTAACTTGGAATTTTAATGGTGTATTCATATTGTCCTATTCTGTCCACCTCATTTCTGCTACCAAATAGAATGGAATGGAATAGTATAGAATAAAATAGAATAGAATGGAATGGAATGGAATAGAATAGAATAGAATAGAATGGAATAGAATAGAATAGAATAGAGTAGAGTAGAGTAGAATAGAATAGAATAGAATAGAATAGAATAGAATAGAGTAGAATGAAATATATAGAATCGAATGGAATATAATGGAATGGAATATAATGGAATGGAATGGAATAGAATAGAATAGAATAGAATAGAATAGAGTAGAGTAGAATAAAATATAATGGAATGGAATGGAATGGAATATAATGGAATGGAATGGAATAGAATAGAATAGAATGGAATGGAATAGAATAGAATAGAATAGAATAGAATAGAATGAAATATATGGAATGGAATGGAATGGAATATAATATAATGGAATGGAATATAATGGAATGGAATAGAATAGAATAGAATAGAATAGAATAGAATAGAATAGAATAAATAAAGTATATATAAAATATATATATATAAACATACTTGGGCAAGTAAATGTTAAGAAAAATATATACAAGATAATATGAACATAGGCAAGGAAGGGAGGTTAGGTGCACAGTCTTCAATTCAATTTGCCAGAAGCAGATATGATGCTATGCAGTGTTCGTAAATATGTTATATTATTTTGACTCTTTTTTCGTGATTTCGACTTTTTTTGTAATTTTGACCTTTTTTTCATGATTTCAACTTTTTCTGTCATTTTGACTGTTTACATGTGACTTCAACTTTTTTCTTTTCATTTTTACAATTTCTTGTAACTTCAACTTTTTTCTCATTATTTTGACGAATTTTTCGTTATTTTGACTTTCTTTTGTGATTTCGACTTTTGTTTTTCATTTTGAACCATTTCTCGTGACTTCGACTTTTTTTTTTCAAATTTTTGCCTTTTTTCCATGATTACATGTTACCTGCATAGAAATTAGTTTCCAACTCTATCTATGGCAAATTATTGCACATTGCCAGTTATAGTATTAAAAAAGAAGAAATATTGCACAGTAATAATGTCCATATGAAATCAGTGCATATGAGGGTTCAGGGTTGTTATTGCTTTTGGGAAGAAACTGTTCTTGAAACGGTTTGTTTTTGACCTCTCTTCTGTACTTGTTTTGTTGCTGCTCCTCTCTTTTTTGTCTTTTCCTTTCTGTTTTAATCATTCCTCAGGTGACATCAGAGACCATAAAGCATCGTCTGGAGGAGGCCGAGGCCACTGAGCTGATGATCAACTCTGCCAGGGAGCGTTACCGACCCGTTGCCACCCGAGGCTCAGTCCTGTACTTTGTCATCGCCAGCCTCTCTGAGATCGATCCAATGTACCAGTTCTCCCTCAAGTACTTTAAACAGGTAAGAGAGAGTAACCAGGCTTTATTTTACGAGCCACAGCTGAATCACCATCTGCTCTTTTTAAGCTTTTGTTAGGAACACATTATGAAGACTTCAAGCTTCATAACTTTATGTAACATGATTAACCCTTAATAGGGCACTAATTGAAATACTTGGAGATTCCAAATTTCAACCCTAGAGAATATTGAAGGATATTATATACTGCCAGAATGCATAAAAAAAACCTACGGACCTGTTTTTTTGAGAAAAAAAGTTTACGAGATTAAGGTGTCGAATCTACGAGAAAAAATTTGCAGATTTATGAGACTTAAAGTGGTGAATCTGCGAGAAAAAGGTTGTTTTTTCCCCCACTTTTGTCTCGTAAATCTGCGACTTTTTTCGAGCAGATTTGCCACTTTAAATCTCTTAAATCTGCACTTCTGCATTTTTTTCTTGTAGATTTGCCACTTTAATCTAGTAAATTTGCAACCCACCCCCCAACGGTTTGCATTTTTATTTTTATTCATACTTGGCATTAATATGCCATCATAGTCAAGTTCTCCTCGTACAAGTCCATGTGGTTCTACGACCAAACAGAGAGACATGGGGAGCCCATTTTGATATCCACTGAAGTTGCCAAATTAAATTAAATTAAAAATACTACCGCTAAATGTCAAAGATCTGTGATGTGACGTATATGTCACATTGGGCACATTTTCTGCTTACAGAAACACAAATTTGCCTTTTTCTTTGCATCTCCACAACATTTATCAAAATTGTGACAATAATAGTGCTGTTTAACAGCAAATACATTTTTCAGATTTGTTTTTAAGTAACAAAATAATAATAAATCAATAATAAATAAAAACAAATAACCATTTGCCTTTTTGTTTGCATCTCCATAACATATATCAAAATTTACTTTACTTTGACTTTAAATGCAATAAAGGACACCCTATTAACAGATTAGAATTGTTAAATGGGTTAAAACTTAGCCTAATAACAAAAAATAAGCTTTTTGAAATTAGATACTTACTACACATTTCTGTTTCCAGTCACACAAATATTTTGGAGAAGTCACTTCTTGTCACAGTCACATGACCACCACACCAGGGTGTTGAGTATGTGTCACTTAGGGATTTAATGAGTTAAGGTGAAGCGTAAAGCTGAATATGGGAGATTCTAGAAGATTTAAAGTGTTTGTTATGCGGGTGTCACCGTGGGTTCTTATGGGTTCATGTTATTTTCCTTCTTCACCTTCAGCTTTTTAACTCCACCATTGAGACGTCAGAGAAGAGCAGCGTGTTAGAAGAGCGTCTCCAGATCCTGCTGGACCAGATCTTGCTCAACTCCTACACCAATGTGTCCCGCGGCCTCTTTGAGCAGCACAAGCTCATCTACAGCTTCATGTTGTGTGTCGAGATCATGAGGGAGCGTGGCGAGATCTCCGATGCCGAGTGGCAGCACTTCCTAAAAGGATCTGGCACACTGGAAAAGGTAAGGTGGGAAATTGAGAAAAAAATGCTTTTGCTCGTGCATTTTTCTTTTTTGCATTACTAGTTTTCATGAGTAAAGAAATGTGCAATCATAGTGTGTAACCAGTTACATCCAAGCAGTCTGTTGCACCAGATGAGAATTAGTTTAAGTGTAAGTCAACTGCTACATTGTACTAACTGGCGAATGTCACGTTCAACACACCACTTTGTTTAGTTAAACCGTTTCTACCTACGCTAAAACGTAAATAATACGACTGCCTTCAGCATTGATGCAAAGAGTGACCTTTCCCCTTGTGCATCAGCCTGGTAATATAGGAGGATAAGACGCACGCAGCTAATGTTTTAGTAAAAAGAAGTTATATATATATTATGGCATGCCGTTCAGGAAATAATTATATATATGGATTCAAAACCTGAGAAAATGTATATATTGAAACCTGAGAATATATATTAAAAGTCTGAGAATATATATTGAAACCTGAGATTATATATTAAAAGTCTGAGAATATATATTGAAACCTGAGATTATATATTAAAAGTCTGAGCATATTAAAAGTCTGAGAATATATATTGAAACCTGAGATTATATATTAAAAGTCTGAGAATATATATTGAAAACTGAGATTATATATTAAAAGTCTGAGAATATTAAACGTCTGAGAATATATATTGAAATTTGAGATTATATATTAAAAGTCTGAGAATATATATTGAAACCTGAGATTATATATTAAAAGTCTGAGAATATATATTGAAACCTGAGATTATATATTAAAATTCTGAGAATATTTAAAGTCTGAGAATATATATTGAAACCTGAGAATATATGTGTGTGTGTGTGTGTGTGTGTGTGTTCTACCATGTGTGGACTAGTTAACATAAAATATGTGTATTTGTCTCCCTTACCTCATTAATAGTTCATCAATCATTTATCATTTGCTTCTCTATAAAAGTAGTCAACACATTACCCTGCACAGCAGCTGGATTCTCATGATATCATAAGATCATGTAAGAATCACAGGATCACATATCATGTATATTCATCTTGTCAGCCTTCAAGTTTTGTGCTTGTGTTCTGCACAATTAGTGTCTTGTCACGAGTTACTGGCAGCTTCATGTTTGTTATGATGCAGAGATGTCACTGTACATTAATTATTAAGACAACAATGGCGGCTCCTAAAGAGGTTAATACAGATCCTGCAGTAGCATCAGTTATATTTGAACTGAAGAGTATTTCTTTATTAATTGCCCCCATAATTTCTAGTGGTACTGCTCTGTTTCTTCCATCTCCGTAAGCTTTCCGAAAATATTCACAAACAGACTGAAGTCTCTCTAGCTCTGCACCTTATTTGTATTGTTTGTGACATTTATGTTTAACAAGTTAAATTGTAACTCATCCACCACATGCAAACTAAGCTATGTTTGAACTTACACATAGAGAAGTTGCTGCAACAGGCTGCAGAGTTATTAACCCTCTATGGTACGCATTATGATACCAGTTAGGAAAAAAAATTGGAGTGTTTTTTTGTCTTAAAATAGACTAAATAAAAATAATCTGAAGAAGTGTTATAATTCTTTTTTTTTTGGGAAGTTTTTGGGGTTTGTTGTCCATAGGCAACATTGTACCATAACTGTGCACAAGTGAAAAAGGAAGTTTTTTTAATGAATTAATGAACAGGAAACATTGTACCATTGAACCAACGACCCATTGAAATTAATCTCTTGAACACTTTAAGTGTATGAAAATATAAAAAAATGAAGGATTACTCACCTATCAGTAGGAATATATTTGTTTAGAGAGCCAGGAAATTACGTTTTGAGTGATTTTTTGTGGTGCAAAATGGCAAAGCTGTTTCCTTTTGGAAAAGTCTGCAAAATAGGGTTTCAATATGGCCTCCTGGAGGTCATGTGACAAATTAAAGCATTGCTAGTGGTTCCCTATACTCTTTCCTCTTTTTTATAGAATTGCATCACTCAAAAACATGCATTGTAGAAATTTAACAGGCCAAAAATGGGTATGTTGCCTGAGAGCAGCACCGTACCATAGAGGGTTAAGGGAAGGATGAGCTGAATAGTAAAACTACATGAGTTTGAATGAACCAGAATATCTAACTGTCAGCAAAGAGATTTAACCACTGGAGCCAGAACCAATTGTAAGATATGAGGTTTAATTGCCTGCAGGAATAGAGTGATAAAATCCTGTTTTTAACTGTGTCATGAGCTCTAAATGAAATTTTTTTTTAAAATCCCCCTATTTTTTGGCTTCCAGGTATGCTTATAATTAGACGAAAATGGAGAAATTGGTTACAGTTTGTTGGCTGGATCCTCTCAACTGCAAATAAACAAGGTGCAGCTTTATTTCCCCCTTTGAAAATCCCCCCAGGTTGGCCTGTAGGCAGTATCTTCACCCTCCTCCTCTTATGTTGGGATTGAGTTGATAGAAAAAAAAAACATCCTTTGTCACCAGTGGCAGTCTCTCTTGGCTAGCTTACTGCTGAGGAACTACTGAGACTGATGGAAACACACTCAGTAAGAGAGAGACAAAAGAACATGAGAAAATCTGTCTGGTGAGAGGTTGACAAAATAAATATTTCTGTTGAGGAGAGATAAGAAAAGGAGAGTATCTCTGTCTCTCAGCTGCCCATTAAACCTGTATGTTGCATGCTAATAGGTCTTGAGAAATCAGTGAAAAGGCCTTCGTGCCTCAAGTCGGACATGACACCTTCAAGGGGCTAAATGAGGTCATCTGAACTGAGAATCCAATAAACTACAGCATAGTCCAACTTGTTTACATTTCAATGGGTTTTTTCCTGATCTGGGTGATTCTCATGAACATGGTACAGCTCATAGCAAAAATAAAGAGCATTGAAAACATATTTTATTTGACCCTTTATAACATATACCATCTAAAGTCACTGTTTAATATGAATTTATAATCTGTTTGAAATTTTTTTATGTATTTTCTGACATTTTCAGAGACACTGTGAGCAACAAAATTCATTATCGTAACACATTTTTAAATAGAAATAAAAAAATATATATATATTTTTTTTTTTCTTTGGCAAGCACTTAAATATGCTCAAAGGTAGCTGCTATCACCAAAATGTATTTTATTCAAGTTTACACATATTTTAATGCAAACAATTCTATCATTACCGTAACATCTAACTATTTTTTCTCATCAATTTTCATTCAGATTTTGTTCTTTACACATTGTTAAAAACCATTATATTTGATTATATTCTGTTAAATTATACATTTTTAAACAAACAAGTTTATTAAATATTTATTGTATATAAATGTGGGGAAAACATGACATTTTAATCTGGATGCATTACAGTAATGAAATTGTGAATCAAAAATATGTTCAAAAATATAGAAAATATTATTTTAACACAAAACAATGAAATGTGCCTCAATATGGCTATATTGTTCAATCATATAAAAGTGAAATATATTTAGTTTAATAAAGTATGTCCTTATAATCTTCACAGACAGAACTTGGACTGACTTTCTCTTTCTCTTTCTCCATAATAATTGTTGTCTTCCTTCTCAAACCCCGGTGGGTCAGAGACGTGTGCAGCTGAGGCTGTTT
Organism: Centropristis striata; assembly: GCF_030273125.1. NCBI lineage: Eukaryota > Metazoa > Chordata > Actinopteri > Perciformes > Serranidae > Centropristis > Centropristis striata. The sequence continues at coordinate 6,061,130 of NC_081517.1, read as the reverse complement.
GGCAGTAATAAAGGTTCAAGGTAGAACAGAACAATGAATGAAAGGACCTCTGAGATTTAGCAAGACGTGTTTGTGACCACAATTTAGATCAGTCATTGGCACCCAGGGGTGTATTCTTGTGTTCATCCACCATTTATTTGGCATTACTTGGGCTGGAGGTGCTGCCTGTCAGCTGTCGTGATCCTCATGCTAATGCTGTCCTTCCTTTCCTCTCCTTCACCTTTCTCTCATGTCTTTTGCAGTTCAGCTTCAATACATCCATCATCTAACCATTTTCAGTTGTTGCCGCGTCTTATCTGCTACGTCTACCTGCCTAAGATGTTCTGAAACACCCTCTCGTCACACGTTTATTGACATCCTTTCATTCTTCTTTACGGCCTCTCTACTCAAGGTCTGTCTCCCGTCTCTTTCCCATCTCTCTCCTTTATGGTTGTAATCGGCTCCTTTTTCCATTTCTCCATCTCCCAGGACTATGCAGAGCGGCCAGATGTGCCATGGCTAAGTGAGTTTTACTGGCAGACGTGTTGTGAGCTGGGGGACACACTGGCCTGCTTCAAGGACATCTCCAAGGAAATCACCAAAACACAAATCCACATCAAGCTAGGTAACCAAAAGCAAATGTTATCCTGGTGAGAATCAGCATATCGTCACACTCTTAAAATAATCGCCTAAGTCATTTCTTGTCAAAATTGGGGTTTTTTTTGCCTAAATCATCTCCTCATGATGGTAAAATTACCTACATCCTCAGTTGATCAGATCATGTGATTTTACCCCTTTAAGATCATCACTTCTTTGACAATTTGCCACATTCATACGCATCAGATAAGAACCCAGCAAAGAAGAGCTAGAGGGAGATTGTTTAGTTTTCAGTTTAGTTTATCAGTTTTTTATTGTTGACACTAATATTGGTAACACTTTACTCTAAGGTGTCTACATAAGAGTGACATGAGCGTGTCATAAACATGACATGGGATGTGTCATGAACATTAACGACACTTTGAAGTAACATTAATGCTCATGAAACTTGTCATGTCATGTTTCTGACAGGCTTGTTTGACTCTTATGTAGACACCTTCAAAATAAAGTGTTACCATATCTTGCTAAATCACAAAGGCATATTCAAAAAATTGCCTAAGTCATTTATTTCTCTTAAGTTACATAATTTACACACAGTGTTATTACTATGCCAATAGCCATCCTTTGTTACATCCTTTTTTAGTGAAATGATCAATAAATGTCATGTGTTACACTTTTGGTGATGTTTTTTGTGTTTCCTGCAAAACTTGAAAAAATGAGTGAGGTGATTATTTTACGATATTTGGTGTATTATGTTTTCACTAAAAACTAGAATGTTTGACCTAGCGACAGAAGCATATGTGTAGAAAATTTGTGCAGCATTAAATGGTATTAAATGGCCTCTCCTTTAGGACGTTTTCAAGCATCTATTAATCCAGAGACCTGGGAAGACTATGTGTCAGAGTTGCCTCCTCTTGGGGAGTCTGGAGAGGTGAAGCAGGAGAGCGGGATCAGAGGCTACTGGAATGAGAGGTTGGGGGCCTTCCAGAAGCTCATCCTTATCAAGAGCTTCTTAGAAGAAAAGGTGAGCTGAGATCAAGTCTATTTAAAGATCTTTATTAAAGGAGCAGTGTGAAGGATCTAGTGCAGGGGTCTCAAACTCAAATTACCTGGGGGCCGCTGGAGGCAGTATCAAAATGACCAAAAAAGACACATAATTAAAAAAAAAATACACAAAATGACCAAAAGAAAGACACAAAATGACCAAAAAAGACACAAAATTACAAAAAATGACACAAAATTATTTAAAAAAGACACAAAATGACACAAAAAAGACACAAAATGACAGAAAAAAAGCTAAATTACTTAAAGAAGAAACAAAATGAACAAAAAAAGACACACAATTATTAAAAAAAAACACAAAATTACCAAAAAAGACACAAAATTACTATTAAAAAAAGGACACAGAATTACAAAAAAAGACACAGAATTATTAAAAAAACACAAAATTATAAAAAAAAAGGCACGAAATAATTAAAAAAAGACACAAAATTACCAAAAAAAGTAATTAAAGGGACCTTCTACATACAACATGGTAAAGTGCCATTCATATAAAACTCACATTAAACTTTCATATCAAGGTGGGGGCCACAAAATATCATCACGAGGGCTGCAATTGGCCTGCGGGCCGCAAGTTTGAGACCCATGGTCTAGTGCCATCTAGCAGTTGGATCTCATTCTAAGCATGTAGAGAACCTTGGTGTGAACCAAGTTTTTGGACCTGCTCCCTTTGTCAGTATTAAAGGCTCATCCTAAGCTAACCAAAATACAAACCATTCTTCGTTTCAGATGATTATACCCCAATGACAACATAATTCTGAATATTATATTCCATAATAGAGTAGATCACCCTAAAGCCGACACACTGCTCCTTTAAACCTGTAATAACTTTCTGCTGGCCACTTCTCGACAGTGGACAGTATTTGAATTTCAAATAACAAACGTTGGCAATGTCAGTTGGTTTGTTGAATATTAAACTCAGCAAAGTTCTGGTTAGTTATTCTAATTTACAGCTACAGCGGCCTGCAGCTCCTCAGCTTGGCCCTGGGCTAAGTATTCGTCTGTCCTTTGCCCTCACATGGAAAACCAGACATGCCAGGAACTGGATTATAGAAAATACAGCCCTCCAGTCTTCTTGATGTTCACTCCACTGTTGATAAAAAACATCCTTTTTATCTACAGGTGCATCTCAATATCTTAGAATATCAAAGGAAGGTTTATTTATGTCACTAATTCAATTCAAAAAGTGGAAATAACACATTATATAGATCCATTACACACAGAATGAAACATTTCATGTCTTCATCTTTTTTTTAAATTTCTTCTAATTATAATGATGATGGCTTCCTTTTAATGAAGACCTAAAATTCGATGTCTCAAAAAATGTTTAATATTACAAAAGACCAATTTTGAAAAGTATGTTTAATATGGAAATGTTGGCCTCTGAAAAGTATGTCCATCTATATGACTCAATACTAATACAATACTACTGGAAATGGACTTTTCCATCATATTCTAATTTATTGAGATACACCTGTATTTCATTTTACATCCCCATAATGTCACTCCTCATATAACATCTGTCAAATTTTCTTTTTATGTCTACCCTTTTTTCTTGCTTTTTTTTTTACATACAGTGGCTAGAAAAAGTATGTGAACCCTTTGAAATGACCTGTTTTTCTGCATTAATTTGTCATAAAATGTGATCTGATCTGCATCTAAGTCCCAAGTATAGACAAACACAATGTGCTTAACCCTTTGATGCACAACATGGGTCTAAAGTGACCCGACTAAATTTTTATATTCTATATATTTGCAATAAATTAATTTCATCTTTCAGTATTGCAGGTTTTCCTCAAATAACTTGTTTTTGATCATCATACATCCTATTTTTTGTTTTAATTTCTTACTTTTTGAATAAAACCCTTTTTTTTTTTATCACTACGCTTCTAATGCACAAGGTCTTTTCTCACCCATGTTGTGCATTGGAAGGTGTTTATATGTTGTCACCAATTTAAAAACCTGTCAAAGAAGACACAAATAGTAATTATCCTATTTAGTTAAATTGGTGTTTTTTCAATGGAAATTATTATTTGGTGGCTCTAATAAGTCTCAAATGTTGAAATATGTGATTTTCCAAAGTAATCTGGTGGTTCTAACAACTCTTTTAAAGTTAAACCTTAGAAATAAGACAAACATAGGTACACTATTTTTGACCCGTGTATGTAAACTTGATGTAATAATACAAAAAACAATTTTTCTTATCTTCGTACGAAAGGACGAATGGATATAATGATCTGTTGTAATAAAAAAAAATATTCAAACACACAGCCAGCATGAAATAACATGGTTATATGTTGTGCATCAAATGGGTTAACCTAATACTACTCAAACAATTATAATATTTCATGTCTTTATTGAACACATCCATTAAACATTCGAAGTGAAACCAGGTAATTTCAATGGGTTCACATACTTTTTCTTGCCACTGTAGTTGTTGTCTCTTCACCTTTTCATTTGTCGCATTATCTCATACACATGCTGCTCTCCTCTCTCTTTGCTACTGTTTTACTACAACCTGTCCTCTTTGTCCTGTTGTTCTCTGATTGACTTCCTCCCTCTCTTGTCCAGGTGGTGTTTGCAGCAACAGAGTTTGTAATTGTCAGCCTGGGGAAACAGTTTGTGGAGAACCCTCCAGTAGACCTGGCCAACCTCTACAATGATATGTCACCTTCCACACCACTGGTCTTTATTCTCAGCACCGGATCTGACCCCATGGGTGCCTTCCAGCGCTTTGCAAAAGAAAGAGGTTGTCTTGACAGGTAAAAAAAAGAAAAGAAAGATAGACAGATGATGGGTTGGGGCAGGGATGGGCAACTGGAGGCCCGGGGGCCGCATACAGCCCGCACCCTCACTTGAAGTGGCCCTCAGTACAACTACATGCATTTGAGCATGAAATCTTAAAAGTGCAGTGTAAAAATGCACAAAATTACTTCTTGTAATTAATGTTGGTCTGCTGTTCTTGCACTGAAAAAAAGAAGAAATCACAGTACGTGGTTGCTTCAAACCTTTTGTATTCCTATTTATACTGTTATACATGCATTTGAGCATGAAATATGTTAAGTTACTGCACTGTAAACAAATAGACACAAGATAAACAAAGAGACACAAAATGACCAAAAAAGACACAAAATGAACAAAAAAAAGACAAAAACATGAAATCTTAACAGTGCAGTGTAAAAATTCACAAAATTATTTCTTGCAATTAATGTTGGTCTGCTGTTCTTGCACTGAAAAAAAAAAAGAAATCACAGTAAGTGGTTATTTTATTTGCTTCAAACCTTTTGTATTCCTATTTATACTGTTATACATGCATTTGAGCATGAAGTATGTTAAGTTACTGCACTGTAAACATATTTAAAATTACAGTTTCATCATATCTGGTTAAGTGCACGGCCCTATATGTGGCCCTGTGGTAGTGTCCATGAAAAATATGGACATACATACAACAGCCGGCAGCCTGGATGGGGAAGGGGAGGAGGATGTTGCTATGGTGATCAGTGTGTGTACAGTAAGTCATCAGGGTCTCTGTCACGCAGGGTTGAATCCATCTCATTGGGTCAAGGCCAGGGGCCGATAGCAGAGAAGATGATCCGTGCAGCACTGAAGAGTGGCAAGTGGGTCTTTCTGCAGAACTGTCACCTAGCCGTGTCCTGGATGTTAGCCATGGAGGAGCTCATCAAGACCTTCACTGAGCCAGGTAGTAATACACTGAAACACTCCCACATAACCACACACCTGCAAGGTTATTATAGTTAACAAAAACTAACGAAATAACGAAAACTAGAATTGAAAAAATATTTTCGTTAACTGAAATAAAAATAAAGACTAGAGTTTTTAAAAAAACGATAACTAACTGAAACTGTATTGCGTGGTTACAAAACTAACTAAAATTATAGTGAAGATGTCCTTAGTTTTCGTTTTGGTCAACTTTTTTCATTCATAATTCAGTGTTTCTATATGAACATGCAACACATGGTAAATATGTTTACTGAGACTTGGATGTCTACACTCGAACCAAAATTCAAAACACCCAGAACTATAAGAGTTAATAACCTTATTGGAGCTGAGATGGATAATAAAAGCAAATAAACGCAAAATTTATTATGACCACTTTGAATCTCGCACCCAACACATAGCCCATTACAAAAAAACTAAAACTAACACTAAAACTAATAAAAAATAAACTAAAACTAAGCATTTTCAAAAAATGTAAACTAAATTAAAACTAGAAAACTCACTCTAAAAACTAACTTAAACTACCGGTAACTGAATTTGAAAACAAAAATTCACAACGAAATTAAAACTAAAACTAATGAAAAATCCAAAACTATTATAACCTTGCACACCTGATCACAGAAGTGCAGAGTGTCATGAAACCTATTTCAGGTGTGTCTACTGATTCATTTATGATTACATTTTATACTGTTGCTCCTGTTCAATGCAAAAAAACCAACAAGTACACTGCAGGCCAAAAGTTTGGAAGCAAGATCAAATTTGTACAAAAAAGATCATCCTTGGTAAACTTTGCAACAAAATAAACATGATTATTATATAAAGAGTCACTTATAAGAACATATTTTTACTCTAATTATCAGGTATTTGGGTTTTTATTGCTTAGACTTTGTGTATCCTTCTTTCCTTAATGTAAAAATCTGTAGTCTTGTTTCTCTTGAGATATGGACACAGTTGAGATTTATTGGGATTTTTGTATCCAAACTCTCAAAAGCCAAATAACTAAAGTTAAAAATGCAATCTGTGGTTTGTTTTTTTACTTTTGCGCTGAAGTTGTGACTATTCCAAATCTTCTCAACCTTAAAACTTCTTGCCTGTGGTGTAAATAAAGAAAACATTAGCAAACATTACCATGGGCACACAACACAACATAACAGGGCATCTGGGGACAAAAAAGAATAAATATTTCCTTGTTTTTTCATGGCATTTGTATCAGTGAGAAAAATACTTCAATGATTATTTTTCTCTGTGTAGTCAGAGACACATTCATTTTTTTCTTTTTGTTTATGGCTGTAAATAACATTCCCTTCTGTTCCTGTGCAGACACATCAATCCACGAGAACTTCCGTTTGTTTCTCAGTTCTATGCCCACCAAAGTGTTTCCTGTTACGGTGCTTCAGAACTCCGTCAAGGTAAACACACACAAACAAACAAACACAAACACACTGTGCAACTCCATACGTTTATTTAATTTGTTTTGAAGATAGATTGCTCGGCAGGTTTAATGTTCCCGGTATTAGGAAAGTTGTCGAATCTACTTGAAATATGAAAAAGTTCAGCTCTGAGCAAATTAACAATCTTGAGATTAAATATTCTACAGTTGCATCATTTGTCTTCATGATGAGTATTCACAACCACAAGCAAAAACGCTAAACACACAGACTGAGTTTAACTTTTAAGAGTTCTTTGGGAAACGTATTGTTTTGACTCCATATATTCCATTTGTACAAACGACTATTAATAATTCATTTCAACACTGTTTTGTATTCTTGAGATAGTAGGTTGACTGAGCTCATTAATTACAAAGAGGAAGCTGATGGTAGTATTCTAAAACATCAGACAATGGCATTGTAGTTGTGTCTGCTGGGATAAGGGATGTAGGTAAAAAGGTTAAATGGATGTGATTTACATTCCTTTTATTGGAAAGTAATGTGACGTTTTGCATGCTTTGTAATTTTTTCGAACAAAAGGCAAAACGGATCGCGTCTCCCAAAATGGAAATGTCACAACATAAAGTATAAACCGTCAGTAATGCAGACGGTGTGGAAGTAAAAAAGGAGAGGATATTTCTTTGAAGGTTGCCTGCTTTTAATTTATTGGACTGTGTATATAAAACTAACTTGACCTCGAAAGTGATCCATTGACAGATTCATAAATTCATTGGTCAGACTCTCTTCTTTTGACTTGCTTATTCAGCTGTTACTGAGTCTACTCTGTACTTTATATTAGGAATCAGGCAAGTTAAATAACTGCTTCACTTTTTTTTTTTAAAGTCTATGAGCTCATTTAAATTATTAATAGTGTACGTCAGCATAAATCAGGATGTTGAAGTTTGGGGTCTGTGTATACTGTACATCATCTGGGACAAGCCACAGCGTCATAAGAACTTGAAGTATTAGCAATGAATAAGAATTATCATGGACATACTCACGTCAGTCCTAATTTTAAAACTGCTGAGGTCCAAAAATCATTCACAAGTCATTTTAGTTGCAGCACCAGCACTTAACTCTGAAAAAAGTTAGGAGTAGTTGAGAGGACTCTTCAGACGCTGGACTAATCCACAAACAGTGTTAAAAGTGGCTGATGCTGTCATTCAGCAATTGGAGAAATATTTATGAAAGATTTAATGACATGAAGTTTTGAGCATTTTATTACTTCATACGCAAGAATGTTTTCAAGGTAGTTCAGCAATATTGCACACTTATAAACAAACATTTGGGAAAATAATCCAGGATTGATTTTCCTTTGCTGGATGCTGCTGAGAAATGATGATAGCTTATTAAAAAACAATCACCGTATTTAGTAATTTAGTATTATTGATTAAATATTTGTTAACAGCTCTAAAATCTTAATCTAATATGTTACATTTTACATTAAAAAGTCTAAAAACAACTAGAGCAGGGATGGGCAACTGGTGGCCCGGGGGCCACATACTGCCCGCACCCTTACTTGAAGTGGCCCTCAGTACAACTACATGCATTTGAGCATGAAATCTTAAAAGTGCAGTGTAAAATTGCACAAAATTACTTCTTGCAATTAATGTTGGTCTGCTGTTCTTGCACTGAAAAAAAAAAAGAAATCACAGTAAGTGGTTATTTTTTATTTGCTTCAAACCTTTTGTATTCCTATTTATACTGTTATTCATGTATTTGAGCATGAAATATGTTAAGTTACTGCACTGTAAACATATTTAAAATTGCAGTTTCATCATATCTGGTGAGGTGCACGCTCCTATATGTACCTCACTGTGGTCTTCTCAATATTTTTTTATTTTTTATTTTATTTGCACAGTTAGAATTACATAAAATGACAAAGATAACATATAATGTAAAGTGCAGGGAGAGGCAGAAAACCCACATGGGCTTATTTAAAGCCTCCACCTAAAATTTCATAGTTATTAGAAAGTAATAAACTGATAATAGAAAAAATGTATAACATCAACAAGTTATAATGACAATAACAAAAACAATTTTAAAACAAAAATGAACATGTTAAAAAAGTGTATTTGTGTGTGAATTAGAATTTTAAAACAGCAGTTAAATGAGCTTTTAGACATCTTTTGAAGCATTTTACAGAGATGGAGTCCTTTGCCAGATGGGAAAAGGTATTCCATAATTTGGTCCCCCTAAATTGAACAATAAATTGACCTCTGCATGTTAGAAATCTTGGAGGATGAAGATCTAAAGATTGACACGTTGAAAAAGAGTGAATCTGAGAATTTAATTTAAAATAAGTCTTACAGTGCTTTGGAAAGTTTTCATGATCTGAATATACCTTAAAAATAAAAACACATATTTGAGAAATATTGATGTCATGAACAGTAAGTATTTGGAGTTTCTGAATGGAGCCCTGTGTGCCTCTGTGTCGTTGTTGCCAGGTGACCAACGAGCCTCCTAAAGGTTTGCGAGCCAACATGCGACGGGCCTTCACAGAGATCTCCAGCAACTTCTTTGAAGACCATGTTCTGGGACGCCAGTGGAGGAAGATCATCTTTGGAATCTGCTTTTTCCATGCAATCATCCAGGTTACACACTGTCCCAAACACCTCACACATACAGTACAGGCCAAAAGTTTGGACACACACCTTCTCATTCAATGCGTTTTCTTTATTTTCATGACTATTTACATTGTAGATTCTCACTGAAGGCATCAAAACTAAGAATGAACACATATGGAATTATGTACTTAACAAAAAAGTGTGAAATAACTGAAAACATGTCTTGTATTTTAGATTCCTCAAAGTAACCACCCTTTGCTTACTAGAATATAAGACATGTTTTCAGTTATTTCACACTTTTCATTCATACCTGCTGCCATAAGACTGTACAACACCAGCACAATCTGAACATTTTTGCATATAATTTGCACTCTGCACATTCTCCACTTAATTTGCACTAAGTTGTATATAGTATATTATTATTATTATTAGTTTGTATATTTTGTATATTGTTAAATGTCTTTTCTCAGATTGTTTTTTTATCTTATCTTAAAATTGTGTGATTTTCTGTGGCTGTAACAAAGAAATTTCCCCGCTGTGGGATTAATAAAGTCAAATCTAATCTAATCTTTTTTGTTAAGTACATAATTCCACATGTGTTCATTAATAGTTTGGATGAATCTACAATGTAAATAGTCATGAAAATAAAGGAAACGCATTGAATGAGAAGGTGTGTCCAAATTTTTGGCCTGTACTGTACTTGAAGCTTTCTGCTTTGTGTGCCTGTATGTGTTTTATCCTCTAGCATGCTGTTGGTTGTGTCTGCTCGGGCATGTGCCTGTCCCTCTATGTACAGTATGTTCTTATTTGTGTCTCGTTTTGCACGTGTAAGGAGCGAAAGAAGTTTGGTCCTCTGGGCTGGAACATCCGCTATGAGTTTAACGACAGTGACAGGGAGTGTGCTCTGCTCAACCTCAACCTCTACTGCAAAGAGGGCTCCATCCCTTGGGACGCTCTCATCTACATCACTGGTAGGGATGCCTTCACACAGGGATAAGTGTGTGTGTGTGTATGCGTGCAGTACAGGCATACATGTACAGCACAAGTGAATGCATTTGGGGTTGTTTGTGTGTGGTACAGCTCCAATCAAATTCTCTGTAAATGTGGCTCTCAAAAAAACAACAGGATAAAGTGCAGCGTGCAAAGCATTACATGAAACTGCTGATTGTTTGGCTGTCAACGAGGCTGAAAGTGCAGATCAAAACCGTCTCTTTTTGTCACTCAGACTGGCACATTTGTTGTGTTGCCAGTGCGTGGCACAGACGAACACACTCGTGTTTTGCCAACAACACACATTTTCAGCAACGTGTGAAATGGGGAAGGCAAAATGTTTGCTGATTTCACAAAGCGGGGCAGTTCTGTAACACGATTTCACTCTGTTCTGCAGCTGCGATCCCGTGTTTGTTCAACTCTCAGTCGGTGAACTTTCGCTGCTCTCTTCCTCTTGGCGTTGTGTTTATAAAAAATAACAGGAACAGAACAGATGTTCCTGTGCACAGCAAATCTATTTTTCAATATTATGTCAAACACCGAAGATAAAGAAATCCAAATGTTATGGCTAAGAAGTCCCATAATATGAAATAGTTTGTCAAACCACATCATTTATCATGGTACACAGGAGTGTCCACCCCATTTACACCAATTCAGTAGACTAAATATTAGAAACACCTCAGAGTATAACACAGTTCACTCAGAATAGCAGGACAAATATGGCCAGGGATGATATGCTTGCTGTATGTCCCAATTTGAAACTATGGCGATGCTTGGGTGTTGCAGTGTTTAAGTATTGCAATCTCAATACACAATTTATTTATTTACACAAAATTTGCAATTTTTCTTCACTGTTTGCCTTTTAAATGTATTAACCTGAATTAATTGCAGGATTGTGGTATTAGAATCGCTTAATTTTAGCTGAGTGTACCTAATTTATTGTTGCTCTGAGAGCTCACAGCGCTGCAACTTCAGCAAACACATGCAAATAAACAAAACACAAGCAAATTGAGAAAACATCTTCATCAATTTGTCAACACAAGCGCAGCATTTAGAAAACGTGCTGCAAAGACCACAACACAACTCAATAAGAAAATGTGCTGCAAATAGACCACAACACAGCAGAAATGTTTCCAGAGGACACTTAAAGTGATGCACATGCGTGAAATTACCATGTTAATTCATGATAATGATATTTTTGTGTTATAACGTGATAAAAAGCGTTAGTCCACTAGCGTTAGCCCGCTAGCCCGTATCAATCACATTGCAGTTAAACAAATCAAATAAATGAATGATACACGTTTTAGTTGGTCTCTCTCAACGGCACTGAGTTAGTCTTGGTCTTGCTAGCAGGCTAACGCTAGCACCCTATCAATCGCCGGCTAACGTTAGCATGCTATCGATTGTTGTCTTTGCAGCGCGTTTCTAAATGCTGCACTTGTGTTGTCAAATTGATGAAGTTGTTTTCTCAGTTTGCTTGTGTTTTGTTAAGTTGCAGCGCTGTGAGCTCTCAGGGCCACCGTACCTAATATAACACCAAAAAAATCGCTGCCTAAAACTCTTTTTTTTTCTCCAATATTTGCTCTTATTATTGCTCTTATAATTATGACCTTTATATTTGTTAGGCTTTATTTGTAAAAAAAAACAAAAAAAACTTTGTAATTTACTTGAACACCACACAGCCGGTTCACAGATTCTGAAAGCTGAAGACTTCATGTTTTCAAAACAGTCTAACATTCATATCTTTGAATAGATGATTATAATGTAGTACTTTATTGTAACTATGCTATGGGTTGGCCCCATCAGCAGGGGGGGCTTTGTGGATCAGAAGGTTTTATTATTTTCAATGGAGCTTTAATGTTTCTATTTTAATTTTGTTTGTTGATCCATTTAAACTAAAACTGAAAACTTTATTTTAATGCAGTTGTATTACAGTCATACAGTCTGGGATCTCATATGGACACAAATTAAATTTAAATTTGATTGAATTATGTTGATTTAATATTGTCTGCCCTGGACTTCCACAACAGACATTTTCAAAGTTATTAGAAAGAAGAGGGAGGGATCCCTTTCATTAACAATACACATCATATCTCTAAATTCATTTGCTTTCCTAATCTGGTTTTCAATTACACCTTCAAATCATTATGTGCTGCGTTCAGTCTCAGTGGAGCGCACCACTCCGGTATCAAATTTATGTCCCTCATTGTTGCTACCACACTACTGTTATTAGTTTAATCCTTAATTCTAACAGCCCTTGTGTGCCAAAGCTACACACTCTTTGAGAGAAAGAATTTGAGCTCAATCCAAGCATGATATTGCCTTTCCTCTTTTAGAAGGAACCGTTCCTCTCTGCAAAAAAAAAAAAAAAAAAGAAAAGGCTCTGCCAGCTTTACCACGCCTGGAGCTTACTAAAGGCTTCAGCACAGATTTGTCTGATTATTCACTTCCTTTCTTCGTGTCTCTGCAGAAAGTATAGATGTTAAGTGTTGAATTGTGAGTGTTAAATATAATTTTTATCTTAATTGTTGCTCTTTGGTAATGCTTACCCTCCAGCTATGGCTGTCTTCCACAATTCCTTCCTTCCCTTCTGTTTCCCTTATAGCCGCACACGTGTGTTTGCCTCTTTATGATGTGTATTATTACATGGAAAGATAAAGAGCTGGAGACACAAACAGACAATTTGTGACTACAGTCACACTATCATTTGCAGTGTTGCCAGATCAGATTGACACTTTGCAGCCCAATAAGATCTTAGAACCCGCCCAATCAAATGAAAAACAGCCCAAACCACCAAGTTGCCAGATAATCGAGTAAACCCTAAAAACACATGCAATAGAGATCACTCGTAATTATCCAGATCTTCATATTTGCATCAAATAACCACACATAAATGATAGATGAATAGTTTTTTGCAAATTGCAACCAACAAAAGTGCAGTTGTTGTATTTATTGTTGTTTGTTTGTTTTTAATTGTTCATCTTTTATTTCGTGTTCAAATACATTCTCAATCAATCAATCAATCAATCAATCAATCAATCAATCAATCAATAAGTGTTAAGGATCAAGTACTTCACTTTCAGTAACAATTGTTTTCTTTAAACTTCAGGTTTGCCTTCTCTTGGCATTGTTTACTTGATAGTCAATTACCCATGTTCAAATTTCATGAATATTTAACATCTTATTCAAAATGTTTGCTTTAGACTAAGTGTTTTATCCTGCAGATCCTGAATGGAATTTTGAATAATTTGAGCGTGGCACTCTAGGCTCAAACCCAAACTGTGTCTAAATGATGAAAGCACCACCTCCTCTCACTGACACAAAGCAACACTGTGACGTCTGTGTGTGTGTGTGTGTGTGTGTGTGTGTGTGTGTGTGCGTGTGTGTGTGTGTGTGTCTCCCCAGGTGAGATCACATACGGGGGCAGAGTGACGGATGCCTGGGATCAACGTTGCCTCAGGACAATCCTCAAAGGCTTCTTCTCTCCTAAAACCCTGGAGGCTGCCTACACCTTCTCCTCTTCAGGTATTCATCTCAAACGCTGTGCTTCTCTCTCTTTGTATATAAAGAGCACCAACAAAATAACAGAAACACTTTATTCTGTAATCTAATTCAACATAGCAGGTGTGTGTGTATTTGATTTCTGTGCATCCTCATACACTGTATATTTTTTTGGGATTTATAGTTTTCTTGTGTGTTCAAGGTATCTACTATGCTCCAGAGACAGATGAACTAGAGCAATATAAGAAATATATTGAGGGCCTTCCGATCATTGATGATCCTGAGGTTTTTGGCATGCATGAGAATGCTAACCTGGCCTTCCAGGTGAGTAAAATAGAAGTATCTTACAGAAAGGAAAAAAAAATCTGCATTTTTCCTGTTTAAGCTGTTTTAAAGCAGGGGTCTCAAACTCAAATTACCTGGGGGCCGCTGGAGGCAGTATCAAAATGACCAAAAAAAGAAACAAAATTACAAAAAAAAAGACACAAAATTACAAAAAAAAGACAGAAAATTATTAAAAAAAGACACAAAATTATTTTTTTTTAAAAAGACACAATTTTTTTAAAAAAAGACACAAAATTATAATTAAAGGGACCTTCCACACATAACATGGTAAAGTCCCATTTATATAAAACTCACATTAAACTTTCATATCAAGGTGGGGGCCACAAAATATCTTCACGAGGGCGGCAATTGGCCCATGGGCTGCGAGTTTACCCTTCTTTGTTTTGCAGAAGGGTAATGTGTTGAATAGCTCATTTTAGCTAGTAAATGTCATTATTTCAGGGCCTTTTCATCTGGAGGTGCTTATATAGTTTATGGCCAGTCATAAAAGCACAAGAGTGCAACTGTGAAATATCAAGATGTTACAGTGTGTGTGTGTGTGTGTTTGCTTTATCAGCGGCAGGAAACCATGACTCTAATCAGCACCATACTGGATGTAAATCCTCGCTCATCAGCCTGCCATGGAGCTAAAAGTAACGATGACATCGTCTGCGAGCTCGCTGAATCCATCTTAGCCAAGCTTCCTGGTACACACACACACATACACACACACACACACACACACATTCTTGTACTTCTATCTTTGTGAGGGCCCTCATTGGAACAGTGAATTCCCTTGCAAGGTTGTAATAGTTTTGAATTTTTGTTTTCAAATTCAGTAAGTTTTAATTCGTTTTTAGAGTGAGTTTGCTAGTTTTAGTTGCGTTTTTGTTACTTTTCTAATAGGGTATTTGTTGGGTGGGATATTTAAAGAGGTCACAGTAAATTTTGCCTTTATTTCCTTTTTTTATCCGTCTTCATTATGTATGAAAAAGATGACAACACAATACAGTTTCAGTTAGTTATCTTTTTTTTTTAACTCTCATTTTATTTTTATTTCAGGTAACGAAAATGTTTTTTCAATTCTAGTTTTCGTTATTTCGTTTCGTTTTCGTTAACTATAAAAACCTTGTTCCCTCGCCCCTTACCCTAACCCTAATACATGGTTACCTTCACATGAACCTAATGTAACCTTTAACCCTTAAAACAAAGTCTGAAATCTCAAAAAAGCCCTGTAAAGAAGTGAGGACCGGCCAAAATGTCCTCACTTTGCAAGAATGTCCTCACTCTGTTGGTTAAAAACGTGTTCTGGTCCTCACAATGTAGGAAGTACAAGAACGCACACACACACAAACACACACACACAGATACACATGCAAACACCGGCATTAATTGGTGTCATTGCTGACAATGTGTACCATAATTGCATCATTTATTCCAGGGGTTTTTTATGTCCATCTAGTCTGTCTGCCTGTCTGTCTTGCTGTCGGTGTCATTGCTTCGTTTCCCTGTCTGTGCAGAGCGTCTGGACATGGACGAAGCGGCGGAAACTCTGTTTGTCCAGGACGATAACGGTCGCCTCAACTCCTTGACAACGGTTTTGGGCCAAGAGACGGACCGCTTCAACAACCTGCTGAGAGTGCTAAAGGTGACACACACAGCTAGCTCCCATAAACACAAACTTTAGAACAATATGTATGTTTTATGTTTTATGTTTTACGGATGTCCCAATCATATCTTAAAGACATTTTTTTAACTGATCGTATAAACTATTGGGCTTTATTGAGCCCAATCCGATCCTTTGTTTCAGTGTTTATATTTGCAGAATTTTCATGCACAGCAACACGAGTACATTCATCAACAGCTCTCCAACTCTGCCGTCTTTTCCTCCTGTACTCTGCTGCAATCCATGTGTTATTGAGCAAACACTCCATACACTCGTGCAATTTATTGTTAATGTATGTGCACTGTTTTCATTTTATCAGTTTGAGAGTCTTGCTCAGAGAAGATGGACAGCGGTGCAGCCAACCTCTGCAAGTGCATCAAAAGCCCCACAAGCAAAAAGTCACTAAGAGTAGACCAATTTTATTAATTTAATCTGCACAAAAGGTGCCAAAAAAAACACTCAGCAATATACACTTTATCCACGTTACTTAGGTAAATGCACCACCAAAGCTTGGAGGCAGACATATTTTTCTTAAAGAAATGCAGAGCTGTTCAGTTGTCAAGCGTAAACATTGTAAATTGGATTAATATTAATAACTATAATGTACTTGAAGCATGCAAGGTGCAGCTAAAAATCTGGGATAATGGAAGTGTCAGATCGAGACTCGATATCGGCAGATACTCAATATTAAACTGCTCAGATCAGGATTGTGGGCAAGAAAAACTAGATAGGGACATCCCTAATATATTTCATTTGAGTTGTTCTGCCAGTCATAATCTGTTTCCTGTCAGCTGATGATACTGACAAACACTGCTTGAGGAATTACACTTTGAAATAACAGAAAAACTAAACGATAAAAGGGATGAAGTATGTTGAGTTAGCATTTAAAGATATATTTTATATATATTAGGAATAAACAACTTTGTTTTATTTATTGCCACTGTCCTTTCTGCCACCTCATTGTGATGGATTTTTTAAAAACATACTTTATTGCAAGGCTTCTTACCTTCACAAAGATTATCAGTCATTTTGTTTTCTTTGCAATAGTACCTTGCATTTTGTTCCTTTTTTCGAGGTATATATTCACAAAGTAAATAACAAACCATTAGGTAAACAGACAAACATATAAACAAGGGAAACTGGTCTTTCCCAAGTGAGGATCTCAAAGAAAAGAAATAAACAGCAAACAAACAAAAAAAAGAAGGAAATATACCAAAGAAATAAATAATAAAATACTAGGATATACTAAAATAAACTAATGGAAAAATAAGGGTGGTGCATGTATGCATGTTCATGTATGTGTGTGTGTGTGTGTGTGTGTGTGTGAGTGTTAGTGTTGGAGTGGGGACCATTTAGTTCATCTCCTTAATTTGATTAAAAATATATATATATATTTATATATATTAAATATTTCCACTGTTTTTATCAGCCTTTCTTTACAGTATAACTTATTCCAAATATGTATTTGTTCCCTATTTCTAAAAGTTAGTCTTTCCATCTCAAAACTTTGTTCTGCTGTTAATACCCATAAATGAATCTTAATTCTGGTGTATTTGATTGTTTTCATGCTTTAGCCACCTGCTTCATGGCGGTTACTCTCAGTAAATTAAAATAATTGAGATGGATGATGTTTTTGTTCGTCCCAGATGTCTCTCGTCACTCTGCAGAAGGCCATAGCAGGTCTGGTGGTGATGTCAGAGGAAATGGACCGCATATACACCAGCTTCCTGATAAACCAGGTCCCCACACACTGGGCAAACTCTGCCTACCCTTCCCTCAAACCCCTGGCCTCCTGGGTCAGAGACCTGACCCTAAGGACCTCATTTATCCAGGTTTGGAAGAGAAAGAGGAGAAATACAAACACACAAACACACATATTGACCTTCTTATGCTCTTGCTAACATTGAGTTGTATTTATATGTTGTTTTATATAATTTATCTTAAATGGAAAAGCATTAACCCATTTAGGGCGTGAAAGCATTACGGCATTTCTACCATTAAAACCGGGGGCGCTGTTGCGTTATTCTACCATTAAAGCCGGGAAAACGGATACGTTGCTTTGTAGTATTTGTAGTTTTTTCCACCTATTTTCGGTCTCTTGGCCAATGAAATGCATCAGAATACATGTGGGAGTGTCGCAATGCAACATGGGACTTTTCCAGAACTTTGAAATCATCATCAAAGAAAGACACAAAATGACCAAAAAAGACACAAAATGACACAAAAAAGACACAAAAAGACACAAAATGACCAAAAAAGACACAAAATGACACAAAAAAGACACAAAAAGACACAAAATGACCAAAAAAGACTCAGAATGACTAAAAAAAGACAAAAAATTACCAAAAGAAGACACAAAATTACCAAAAAAAGAAACAAAATGACAAAAAAAAGGACACGAAAAGAGACAAAATGACAAAAAAAAGACACAAAAAAGACACAAAATGAGAATACATGTGGGAGTGTCGCAATGCAACATGGGACTTTTCCAGAACTTTTAAATCATGGCGGAAGACGACTATAGCGGAGGGAGCTCAGATACAACAGCTATAAGCTGCTATAAGAATTTCATTTCTATCTGCTACAGAGGCTGAAAAATCTATTATTTAGTAGGAAGCGTTGACACTTCTGTTGAATTTCCATAAAAACTTCAGGTTTTAGGGGGTTATTTTAAAATCGCCCAGAGGTTTTACAGACATTTTTTCCAGGCGTTTTAGGCCTAATGGGTTAAATAAATCAGAGATTAGAGAAAACGTGGGAAAAATATAATAACAGGATTGACTTCCTACTTCTGTTTCAAGTCTCTGTTTCACTGACTCTCACACACACTGACATGACTGTAATCACAAACAGTAATCTTACTGTTTGTGTGTGTGGGCACATGTGCATACAAGTGTATTTGTGTGTGTTTTTCTCATCAAGTTGAAAACACTAATAACACATGAACCTTCTGCGTTCTTCCCTGAGGCACAGAGCGTCTCTCTCTCCCTCTGTCTGCACTCCCTTTTTCAACGTCTGGTTCATCTCCCCTGACTTGAGCTGTTCTTCCGTGAGACTGGTCTGAACATGTGTGCTGCACAATCACTAAAATTCACCCTAACACACACAAACGGGGGACAAACGGAAGAGAGTTGCATTAGTTTATGAAGTGATGGGTAGCCGCTGAGTCAGACTGCACATGTTCATACCTCAGATGAGAGAATCCGCCTCACTGCCAGCCAGAGTTGAGTCACTTTCAGAGGCCATAAATAACAGGATGCCTGTAATGCACCATGGCTTGTTAAACACTGAGCGCATTAAAAAACTTATTTAAAGATTTTTATTACATTTCTCTCTCTCTCTCTCTCTCTCTCTCTCTTGCTAGACGTGGATCACATGTGGTCAGCCCAAATCTTTCTGGATCTCAGGATTCTTCTTCCCCCAAGGCTTTCTTACTGGTAAAACACTGCAGCACCAAAATGTCTTTTTTAAACCTCTGAAGTCCAGGAGATTTTGCATTCGTTTCTGTCTCTGTTTAGCATCTTTCAGTCTGTCTTTACATCACATGCATGGCTCCTTTTTCTCCACACAAACTTGGCTATCAGTCAGATTTTTCATTTTATTTTAATTAAAGTATAAAGCTGCCAAAAGTACCGATAATACAAACAAAAGACAGGTTTCTATAGAAATGTACCTTTTTTTTTTTTTTTAGCATTTATACACACAAAAACAGCAGAAAAAATAATAAATAATAAAACTACAAAACAGTCTATTTGCATGTAAATTAAAAATAGTAATAGTTTTCATTGTAGAAAGAAAATTCACAAATTCACAAAAATGGTCTAGAAACATAAATGTCACACTGTGAAAACTCCTATGATTGTACTTTCAACTGACTTTCTCAGCTTGTCTACATATCATATATAAATAAAGTTATTACTGTAATAAAAAAATGTGTATTTTCAATAAATAGATGGACTCCAGAGAGTTAATGAACCGTAGAAGTAATGGAAATTCCAAAGCTGCTAGAATACGGTGATCATTCCAACTGTACTTTGTGGTATACATAAAAATATTCTGATTAGCTTTTAACTGCTTATATGCTTATATGCAATATTCTGAGTTTCCACTATTTTTACTTGCAAAAGCATTTTTACTAGCATGCAAATTTGTAACATATTGGCTCTTAATTAGTCATTATTAAGTAGTTATTAATGCCTTATTCTGCATGGCCTTATTATACAACCAGTAAGACATTAACTAAGAGTTTTCCCTCAATAACCTCAGAATTATTGCTTATTAGTAGTAAGTAAGGAAGTTGTTGTATATGAGTTATGATCTTAATATGCTTTATTTTCTATGGACTTTATAAGTCTCTACATAGCGGTGAACGAAACCATGGAAACAGCAAATAGCCACCTTCTCCAGACCTTTGACTGGCGGCTCCTTTTGGATGATTGGATGAGGACTGGTGGATTGTGATGTCAATCATTACTCTACAAAGTGGGTCACTGTGCACCAATGTTAGTCTATGAAAAAAAAGTCAAAGTCATGAAAAAAAAGTCAAAATGGGGAAAAAAAAGGTGGAAATCATGAAAAAACAACAACAAAAAAGTCAAAATGACAAGAAAAAAGTCGAAGTCAAGAGAAAAAAGTCAAAATGGGAAAAATGTTGAAGTCAAGAGAAAAAAGTCAAAATGATAAGAAAAAAGTCGAAGTCACAAAAAAAAGTAAAAATCCAAAAGGAGCCACCAGTCACGTCAAAGGTCTGGAGAAGGTGGCTATTTGCCGTTTCCATGGTTTTGTTCACCGCTATGTCGAGACTTATAAATCAAAGCATATGAAGATCATAACTCATATACAACAACTTCCTAACTTACTACTAATTAGCAATAATTCTGAGGTTATTGAGGGGAAAACTCTTAGTTAATGGCTTACTGGTTGTATAATAAGGCCATGCAGAATAAGGCATTAATAACTACTTAATAATGACTAATTAAGAGCCAATATGTTACTCATTTGCATGCTAATAAGCAACTAATTAATGCTGAAAATGTGTTCCCTAATATAAAGTGTTACCATTGTATGCTTTCCTCTGCCTGCTGGCCTTTAGGGGTTCTTCAGAATCATGCCAGGCACTACAATCTGCCCATTGATGAGCTCAACTTCCGCTTCAACATGGTGCCGGTGTACAGAGACCAGATAGCAGTCTGTGAGGCGCTACGCTCTCTACCTGACAACGCCACACTCCACGTGGATGATGAGGTACTGGAGGGGGGGGGCGGGGATTGTGATTAATGTAGCGGCTTCAAGCTGTCAACATCTCTGGTTCGTGTCCAGCTGGAAACATTGTTGCTCTCCCCTCATTTCCTGTCATCTATTCAAGTGGTGGCTGTCTAATCAAGGCATAAAATGCCCCCAAAAAGCATAATCAAAAAGAGGAAATTATTTAAGCATTATTTTTGTGTCTAATATCAGGGCAGCAGACATCACAAATATCCATGGGATAATTAATACCAAACCATCGGATAAAAAACAAATATAGAGACTGCATTTAAACCTCTGAAGTCCAGGAGATTTTGGTTCAAATTTGTTAACTTCCTATGCATTAATTTCTGTCTCTGTTCAGCATCTTTCAGTCTGTCCTTACATCACATGCATGGCTCCTTTTTCTCTACACAAACTTGGCTATCAGTCAGATTTTTCATTTTATTTTCATTATGTAAGTATAAAGCTGCCAGGAACCGAAAATACAAACAAAAGACACAGGTGTCTATGGGAATGTACCATTTTTTATTTATTTATTTATTTATTTTACCATTTATACACACAGAAACAGCAGAAAAAAGAATAAATAATACAACTACAAAACAGTCTATTTGCATGTAAATTAAAAATAGTAATAGTTTTCATTGTAGAAAGAAAATTCACATTTTAAAAATGGTCTAGAAACATAAATGTCACACTGTGAAAGCTCCTATGATGCACTTTCAACTGGCTTTCTCAGCTTGTCTACATATCAAATATAAATAAAGTTATTACTGTAAATAAAACGTGTATTTTCAATAAATAGATGGACTGCAGAGGGCTAATGTGAAAAAACAAGAGGCAGTGATGCATTAAAAAGAGAGGGCTGATTAGTGTAAATCTGTATCTTTCTGTCATGACACTACATTCATTACATGCAACAGTTACCAGAGCCGGAGGACGGCGTGCTAGTGCACGGCATGTTCATGGACTCTAGTCGCTGGGACGATGACAACATGGTGATTGAGGACGCTTTACCTCGAGTGATGAACGCCATGCTGCCCGTGGTGCACTTTGAGCCGCAGCAGAACTACGTGCCTGAGCCGGGTCTCTACCATGCTCCTCTGTACAAGACCTCAGCCAGGGCTGGGACGCTGTCCACCACAGGTACATACTGACACGGGGACGTGATCTAGATCAGTGGTTCCCAACCTTTTTCTTGAGGGACCCGCATTTTTACCATTGTAAACTTTGGCGACCCCCCCATTGTCCATTCTTCTTCTATGAAGCCGAGCTCAATGTGACTTTCATGGTACCCTCTCTTTTTCTTTTTGAGATATTCAGCATTTTTGCCGGGACCAAAAAAGACACAAGATGACTAAAAAAGACAGAAAATGAAAAAAAAAAGACACAAAATTACCAAAAAAAGACACTAAAGTGCCAAAAAAAAACACAAGATGACTAAAAAAGACACAAAATGACCAAAAAAGACACAAAATGACTAAAAAAGACACAAAATGAGAGCACATGTGCGAGTGTAGCAATGCAACATGGGACTTTTCCAGAACTTTGAAATCATGGCCGAAGACTTGTCTCCCTGACGCCATTTTCCCATTAGCTCTGTGTTTCTGTTGTTGGATGAGGTTACCACTAGGTGAGGTTACCACTAGGTGAGGTTACCGCTAGGTGAGGTTACCACTAAGTGAGGTTGCCGCTGGGTGAGGTTACCTCTAGGTGAGGTTACCTCTAGGTGAGGTTACCACTAGGTGAAGTTACCTCTAGGTGAGGTTACCTCTAGGTGAGGTTACCGCTAGGTGAGGTTACCACAAGGTGAGGTTACCACTAGGTGAAGTTACCTCTAGGTGAGGTTACCTCTAGGTGAGGTTACCTCTAGGTGAGGTTACCACAAGGTGAGGTTACCACTAGGTGAGATTATCACAAAGTGAGGTTACCGCTAGGTGAGGTTACCTGTGTATACTGCAGGAGGGATGTCACACATGTCCTTATTCTCGCAATATAGCCTTTATTTTTAAACTTTTCTATAGTGATTTTTCTATTTAAATACATGAATAAACGTTTAATGTAGCCCTTATTGAGTCGTTTTTGTCCCACTAATGAATTAAATGCTGACTCATCTATATTTAACACATTAGATTTATTACATCCCTTAAAATCAATAGGGAATCACTAATCTAGATTACATGTTATATAGCTAATTTGATTTGACTTTTTCCCCCCTCACCCTTCATTTCTGTTTCCTTTCAGGCCACTCCACTAATTTTGTTGTGACAGTAATGATTCCCTCCAATCGGCCCAGCGACTATTGGATATCAAAAGCCTCCGCTCTCCTGTGTCAGCTGGATGATTAACTTTTCATTCAAGAGCAAAAAGGAATTTTAGATGTGGCTGAAATATATACCTCCATGCACAACTTTGAATCAACGTTGAAGCTTTTGTGGAATTATTTATGAGGATTTTGTACAGGCATGATTTATGCTGAAAGTGCACTTATAATAAACACCCTGACTGATCCATGTGCTTCCTTTGTGTGTATCCAGGGAGATTATTATCAGTTATATGCAGCTACAAAGTCTTTTCCTGCTGACACTGTTTGAGAGAAGTGCGGTACATTCAGATTTTGAAGATGAGACTTTCTGTCTCCATGATGTAAACACCATATACTCCACTCCCTTAGTGGACAGCTCCATTCACGCTGTGCGGTAAGTCACTGCATGAATGTGCTTACTGAAATTTACAGCACACATGTAGCCTCAGGCAGAGAAAAGAGGGGATGGACATAGTAGATGGATGAACAGAGCTGTGTGTCCAGACTCATAGATGTTAATGCTTCTCTGACAAGAAAAAAAAACAGGAAATGGCTGAGAGGGACGAGTTGAGACAGGAGAAGGACTGATGATCATCAAATGATGAAATATTTCCGCCACAACCCCCACACACATCGCCAGCCTATTTGTGTCATTTAGGGCATGCAGTGCAAACACATAAAATATGGCTCTACAAACACATTAAGTACACCCACTGCAGTACTGGGGCAGCGAACAGACACACTCCATCTCTGTCTCTGTCACACACACTTCCTCCTCCTCCACGCCTTAATGCTCCAGTAACGGCGAGCAGGGATGGACGTATAGAAGCACTGGATTTAACATCAACCTAAGGAGGAGCGGCACTGGAGAAATAATTAAGTATGATGCTGTAGAGAGAAAGACAACATCAGAAGCATGGGGGCAGATGATTTTATATGACAACATCTCTCTTACAGTATTTGTAAATGTTTACAACAGAGTTTCAATTTGCAAAAACACTTAAAATGCTAAATTACTAAGCTCAAATAACACACAGATATACAGTACAGGCCAAAAGTTTGGACACACCCATCTCATTCAATGCGTTTTTCTTTATTTTCATGACTATTTACATTGTAGATTCATCAAAACTATTAATGAACACATGTGGAATTATGTACTTAACAAAAAAAGTGTGAAATAACTGAAAACATGTCTTGTATTTTAGATTCCTCAAAGCAGCCACCCTTTGCTTACTAGAATACAAGACATGTTTTCAGTTATTTCACACTTTTTTGTTAAGTACATAATTCCACATGTGTTCATTAATAGTTTTGATGAATCTACAATGTAAATAGTCATGAAAATAAAGGAAAAACATTGAATGAGAAGGTGTGTGTCCAAACTTTTGGCCTGTACTGTAAGTCAAATTAAAACAGTATTGATTTCATTAAGTAATGCATCCTTTTTCTTATTTTTCAACACTCAATATTGTTGATATGTTTGGTTGGTAGTATTGCCATTGTTATTTATTTATTTATGTATTGTTTGTTATGCTACACTACCATTTTATCTTCTTTGTTGCTGTTGCTGTTATTGCCCAATTGATGATTGCCACACCTGATTGTTTGTTTTAAACTAAAATGGAAAAATCAATAGAAAATTGATCACAAAAAAACAAACTAATGCATCATTTAGTATGTTTTTCACAGCCTTACGACAAGATATATGTTTACCATTTGATTTTAATAATCAGTACATTTAATTATTGTATTAAAGTAAAATGGTCATCAAATAATGCAGTCAAACAATAATTAATTCTCATCAAAACAGTATCACAGAGAGAGCAGAATGTGTACACTGTAAAAAAAAAGATAAACAATAGCTACTCAATAAAATGAAGGCAACAGATTGCACGCAATATTATTAATTAAATCTAACAACGTTACAAGTTGAGTTAATAACAACTTAACAGGAAGTACCTGTCAATTAAAAACGGACTAATTCTATTGTGTTGGATTCATTCAAAATTCTCTTGATTTAGAATTACATACACATAAAGATTATATTTAATGTGATCAAAATAAGTAGATTCTTTCTCAAACATTTTTATATTAAAGTTACTTAAACAACTGCCTCAAAATCAAGGACGCATTTATATTTAATACATTTAATCAACTATATTAAGTGAAATTAAATGACTGCAGAATAATTTATTACAGTGTACATTATGCAGTAGGAATTATTCAAAATGATGTA
This sequence comes from Centropristis striata, assembly GCF_030273125.1. Lineage (NCBI taxonomy): Eukaryota > Metazoa > Chordata > Actinopteri > Perciformes > Serranidae > Centropristis > Centropristis striata. The sequence continues at coordinate 6,035,491 of NC_081517.1, read as the reverse complement.
GAATGGTGACAGAGCCTTTTCCACTGCTGCCCCAACCCTGTGGAGCTCCCTCCCTACACACATCCGCAATACAGACTCACTCCACGCCTTCAAAAATCAACTCAAATTTTTTTTTCAACATTGCTTACCCAAAGCAAAACCTGAACTCAAAGTTTCTCATCTCTGTTTTTTCTGCATTTTCAATTCAATTCAATTCAAACAATTCAAACAACTTTATTAATCCCACAAGGGGCAAATCATTTTGAGCAGCAGGTTGTCGTGGTTCAAACGGCCCACATGGCCAGCAACAAATAGTCAATACATAAATAGTCGACACAACACACATCAGACAACATGGAGCTTAGAATGGACACATTGGAAAATAAAAAATAAATAGATAAAAATAAAATAAAAACCCTATGAAAAATTTTAAAGGTCTTAGTGCAAGGGGGACAAATGATTTGGAGAAGCGATTTGTTTTACACCTAGGAAGGGCATAACGGCGCCCTGAAGGTAACAGTTTTGTGTTTGTATGTGTCTCAAATTCTTTATGTTAAGCAAAGTAGTACCTTTAAAAAGCGCTATATAAATCAAAGTATTATTAATGTGTTATTATATGAATGTGTTTCCATTCACATGACTTTACCCTCCAACGATTGAGCAATGCCACCACACAGTCTTACCCATTTTCTGTTCCTCTGTCCTTCACTACCCCACATGTATATACTACCCAGCACTTTATTTATTAGATTTACTTAATCTTTCTGTTTTTGTGCAGGGTTTGGATCTGTAGAGCAAATTGCATTACAGTTCATGTAAAGCTGTAAATGATGATGAGTTGTCTGCCTTTGTGGGTTCATTTAAGTACACATCATGAGGACATGTCCTTCAGAGGTGAAACCTTTCTATTCATTAATCTCACCTTCATACAGATTTAATCTCGGACTGTGAAAACAGACAGATTTGACTTGCTGCACCTGAAAGTAGGTTTCTGCACCAAAAAACCCCAAATAATCCCTCATGTTGTCCTTGCAGTGACAAAACACAGTGATCCAGTTTTAATTTTGTGCACACACACGGTGACTGATCAAATGACACACATGCATGATTTTCTGCAGCTCTTCATCATCAGCAACATTCACTGACCTCCTAACCTCCTTTATGAACCTCCTTTCTCCTCATCATTCATTTTATGAGCCAAGATTATGCACTATGAATAACCGTGAATGTACTGTACTGCTATTAGGTTTGGAGTCGTAGTGAAGAGGGAGGGGAAGGATTGAAGGAGTAAATGGGATTATATGCCCCAGTCACTCTGAAACCAGATTAACAATGTTTTATTATCACGCACACACACAGACACACACACACACACACACACACACACACACACACACACACTTCCCCATGGATTAAGTCAAAGGGAAGAGGACATGGCGGAGGTTTGAAACAGATGGGTCCAAAGGAAAATTGACATGTTTCTGTTGTTGTTTTTTAAGGGGGAAAGAAAAGGAGAAGAAGAGATTATGATTGAGACAAAAAGCAAGAAAAGATGATGAAAACAGCTGCAGGACAATCAAGACAGCTGTTAACATGAATATTAGACCACTAATCCACATGTTTGTAGTGATGAAAAGCACAGATTGGAGGGGGTCAGCCTTATACACTCACTGGAGTGATTTGTAATTTATTTAATGATGTTGACATAAATCATTGAGTTTATTAAAAGTTCCACCACAACAGCAACCTTTGGGTTTTTGGCCAGTGAGAAAATCAAAACCCGTCTTGTGTCTACACACTAAATATGAAACTAGCAGCTGATTAGCTTATCTTAGCATAAAGGCAATACATAGTACCCCACCAAGAAATAGTCCGACATTTAACCTCTTCATAAACCCCAAGTGGCAACCTCAGTTCCTTAACATTGATGCCAGTGTGGAAGTGTAAAATTGTTCTCTATCTAATGGATACTTATGCTGCGTTCGATTGCACTCGGAACTCGGAAAGATCCGATCTCCGAAAAGTGCTGACATTTTCCATGGTTTTCTTGATAATGATTTTATTTATTATCAAGAAAACCATGGAAAATGTCTAGATATCAGCTCTTAAATTAAACTCTTATGAGATATTTTTGTTGTTATCATTATATTTGTCCAAACGGGTGGTCTAATAATTTAATGACAGTACAGATCTGCGTGAACACTCGGTCTAACTGATGCTGTGACCGTGCAGAGACCTTCCACCTCAACCATGCAGAGTATAAGGTCACACCTGTTCCGTCTCTGTCAGGACGAGTGCGGAGACCCCACCTGAAGACCAGAAGGGTGTGTGTGCGTGCAGGCAATTATTCTACAAAGCGAACTGCAATATAGATGTCACAGGAGGGGCAGGTGTGTGGTCTTTACCTTACACTAACTGCACAATGTCCGTGGAGATCTGTTCCAGCTGACCTGGTACCAACAGTGCCACCAAGGACCAGAATTGCATAACTAAACCCCCCCATAACCCAGGTGGTCTGTTCCATCTCAACCAAAATAAGGGAAGCAGCACTTCGACCAGGGATGGGCAACTGGAGGCCCGGGGGCCGCATACAGCCCGCACCCTCACTTGAAGTGGCCCTCAGTACAACTACATGCATTTGAGCATGAAATCTTAAAAGTGCAGTGTAAAAATGCACAAAATGATTTCCTACAATTAATGTAGGTCTGCTGTTCTTGCACTGAAAAAAAAAGAAATCACAGTAAGTGGTTATTTTTTATCTGCTTCAAACATTTTGTATTCCTATTTATACTGTTATACATGCAGTTGAGTATGAAATATGTTAAGTTGTAAACAAATAGACACAAAATAAACAAATAGACTCAAAATGAACATAAAATAAACACAAAATGAACAAAAAAGACACAAAATGAACATAAAATAAACACAAAATGAACAAAAAAGACACAAAATGAACAAATAAGACACAAAATGAACAAAAAAAAGACACAAAATGACCAAAAACATTAAATCTTTAAAGTTCAGTGTAAAAATGCACAAAATGACTTCTTGCAATTAATGTTGGTCTTCCGAAAAAAAGAAGAGAAATCACAGTAAGTGGTTATTTTTTATTTGCTTCAAACCTTTTGTATTCCTATTTATACTGTTATCCATGCATTTGAGCATGAAATATGTTAAGTTACTGCACTGTAAACATATTTAAAATTGCAGTTTCATCATATCTGGTTAAGTGGACGCTCCTATATGTGGCCCTGTGGTAGTGTCCATGAAAAACTGTGGCCCCCTGCAGCATTTAAGTTGCCCATCCCTGACTTGGACAGTCTGCGGCCCGGGGTGGACTTGGGACACTGTCTCTGTCCTCCGTCAGCTTGGCCTGTTGACAAATGGCATGGTTGTGCATTTGTGTGTGTTTGCATGGTGTAACACTGTGTGGTTCAGTTCCAGCCACCAACAGCTGTCTGTCTGCGCGTAGTCAAGCTTGAGATTAGATTTGACCAATTTGAACATGTCATCACTCCGCTGAGCAGCATTTGGTGAGTGTGTGCACGTGTGTGTGTTTATGTGTGTGCATGTGTACGATGCCAAACGTCCCGACTAATATCAGTAAGGAGATTGGATCCTTCCTGCCTTGGCCTACAGTATCTCACTCATTCATTCCTGCTGGGGAATGAGGAAGGATTCTGAGCTCTGCAGGCTGAAGGTTTGCTCGTATTGAACCCGCGTTAATCTATCAATTCTGGGTGCAGAGAAGCTTAAAAACTTTGTGCAACAGTCTGAAAACTTGTCCTGGCCATATGCACTTAAAACTCCACCTGAAAAGAATTTGAGCACAAACACACACACACATTCTTGTACTTCTATCTTTGTGAGGACCCTGATTGGAACAGTGAATTCCCTTGCAAGGTTATAATAGTTTTGGATTTTTCATTAGTTTTAGATTTAATTTCGTTGTGAATTTTTTTTTCAAATTCAGTTAGTTTTAATGAGTTTTTAGACTGAGTTTGCTAGTTTTAGTTTAGTATTTATTTTTTTGAAATGCTTTAGTTTGACTTTAGTTTTTTTAATGGGGTATTTGTTAGCTGGGAGATTCAATGAGGTCAAAATAAATTTTTCCTTTATTTCCTTTGTCTGATCCATCTTCATTATGTATGAAAAGAAGTTGACAAAGAGGAAAATGAAGGACATTTTCACTATAATTTTAGTTAGTTTTGTAACCACACAATAGTTAATTTAAATAGGAAATTAAATTTTTAATAGGGAATTTAAAAGTTTCAGTTAATTATCATTATCATGTAACCTTTAACCCTTAAAACAAAGTCTGAAATCTCAAAAAAGGCTTTAAAGAAGTGAGGACCGGCCAAAATGTCCTCACTTTGCAAAAATGTCCTCACTCTGTTGGTTAAAAACATGTTCCGGTCCTCACTATGTAGGAAGTACAAGAACACAAACACACACCTTTTACTTTTCCAAAGACAGTACTGCTGAATGGTTTGATTGAAACTACATGATATAAAAGTTTCAGCCAGAAACAAATAAATAACTCCCTCTTTGATAAGTATGAGGCAGTGTTGAAATAGGGAAATGTGTCAGTTCTCATTTGTTAATCAAAAAAAGAAACAACAACCTAATCAATACTGACTGCTGCCTGGTTTCATAAATCAACACATGCTGGGCTCAATTGCTGATATTTCTATTTCACTCATTGTGTCATTTTGCAATGAAATGGTCCTTACACAAAGCACTAACATATATTGTGTGGGAGATTTCAGGTTATTTCAGGCATTTAGGGAATATGCTTACCGTATTTCCTCAAATAGTAGCCGGGGCTTCTATTAATAAAAAATCAGTTTGGGACCCGGCTAATAATAGGGACAGGCTATTATCTGAAGGAGGCTTTTATTAAAAAAAAGAAAATCAGAGCAGCTCTGACCGGCACTTTTCAGAGCGTTTTACACAGCGCATTGTAGCCAGTTACCCGGATGTCGGCCATATTGGAAGTACTGGGATGTAAACAAACAATGAACAGCATGCTGAATGTTCATTTGAAGCAGGATTTAAAATGTCTAAACTACTAAAAAGCTAGAAGAACGTTCGTAAACAGCTCGACTTTACAGAGAATGACTAGGACAGCGGGAGAAACAACCATATTTACCTACAGTACTAACTCGTGTGGCCAAACTTCTAAATACAGGTGTTGTGTTGAAATCTGTTACCGTCAAATGATGTTTCCTGAATGGTGTTCTCCGTAGCATCACCTCCACGGTTGGAGTTAGGATTTAAGTTTAAGGTTAGGCCTTGTAGAGAGAACTGTTTGGGGTTAAATTAAACTATGGCTCATGTTAACAACTTAAAGGAGTACTGGTTGGGGTCAGGGGTCAGGTTGGTGCAGGTTAAGGTAAGGGGGACACATATCGACGGGGAACAGACTTTGACATAACACCGGTAAGACACCCGGCTTATAAAAGAGGCCGGCTTTTATTTACTAAAAACTGTTTTTACACCTAAAATGTTACTAAATGAGGCCGGTCATTAATAGGGGTCCGGCTTTAAATTGAGGAAATACGGTATTTGTTTTCTTGCAGACTGTGAGGGACGAAGCCTTCTGTCTGTATTGGTGCACATTTTCTGACAGTTTACAGAGACGGATGAAACATGGCAATGCCAAAAGAATTTGTGGGGGCAGTGTAGCATCCTACGAGATCTTTTCTCGTAATTATGGGATCCTGATCTCGTAATTACTCATAATTACGGGACAGCGTGAGATGCATGCACAATACAGACGAACAGTGTCTGCTAAAAAGCACCAATCCTAACAGGTAGCATATCAAAATGACGGGGAGAAACTCAGCTAAAAGCCGTTACAAAGCATTGCCACCCAAACGAAACATA